>NC_083243.1:12219310-12359367 GCF_032191835.1 Heteronotia binoei | reverse complement strand
GGATGTTCCTAGCGAGGAAGGGAACCTGTCTAGCGTAAAGGATGTGCATCCTGAAGAGACCGAGGTGGAGGGTGGAGATTTCACAGGAGGTTCTGAGAGCAGCAAGGCTAATGTGGGCTCAGAGGAGCACATAGCTGAAGGCTTGGGGGAACGGGAGCGGTTCCAGAAGGGGGTCCGGAGCGGCCTTAGGTTGGAACCGGTTCACCAAGTAGCTGTGGATCAGGAAGTGGGATCGTCCGAGACGCTCTCAAAACAGGTCGTCTTGAAGCAGGGCAGACAGGAATCCTGGGAAGCTGTGGGACCTTCCAGGCAAGAGGGGGGCCAGTTGGGTAGTGCTGAAAAACCGACCGAGGGGACTGAGAACCCAAGCCAAACCCTCAGGGGAAGGTGGGGGGAGGAAGGCAACGTTAGGGAAGCCACCTCACCACCAACCAGGGAGGGGGAGGACCAGCCTGTCTCAAGCCCTACAGGAGGGTGTGCCCAATGGGAAGAGGGGTGCCAATTTCCACAAGGGCAGCAGAATGCTGTGGAGCCTTCTAGGCAGGAAGGAGCTCAGTTGGCTGACACTGAAAAAGCAACTGAGGGGGCGGAGAACCCAGATCCAACTTTGGCTAAGTGTTCTGGAAACAGTGGGACTAGGGGTGGCTTGAAGGAACAGATGATAGGAAGTCTGGGGGAGCCAGAAATGTTCCTGTCTGAGGTTCAAAGTGACCCTAGGCTGGAAACACTGTGTGAGGTGGCAAGGGACCAGAAAGTGGAGTTCGCAGAAGCTGAGACAGGGGCTAGGGTGATGGATATCCTGCCACTTCATACTGGTGAATGGAAAGTGGAATGGGAGGGACCCCATGTGATTGTGGATGATCTAGACGATGCTACCTATGTGGTGGCTATGGAGAAGACAGGAAAGGCAGTTAAAGTGGTGCAGGTGAATATACCACAGCCATTCTCTGCGAGGTCCATGGTGTTGCATATAGGTAGGAAGGAAGGAGACAAAAAGAAGCTGGGACAGCAATTGTTTGCAGCACCAGAGGTAGTTTTCTGGGAGGACAGAGTGGACAGAGGGAATATTCCACCAATGAGGGATAAAGAAGAAGCAACTGTGTGGGAACTGGGCAGTTTCCAACCTCATATGTGGGGCCAGGAATTTCCTCCTTTGATGGACCACTCACCCCAGCAACAGCAGCAACGAAGGGAGAGCACCAAACTCCAGAGGTGGTCCTGGGAGATGGAGGAGTACATCTTAAAGACTGGACATTCCTGCTGCATGCAGCCATGCAACGTTTTGTCCAGAAAGGACATGGGCACCTAGGGTGCTGGACTTTGTGTATTATTGGAGAAATACCTGAATGTTTGTGAAATATTTTGGTTAACGGGTTTCTCCTTGTTTGTTTGGATTCTGCTACGGGGTCACCTCTGTAGGAGGCAACCCCTCCGGCTCAGAATTTAAGGAGGGGGACGTGTGGAGAAACGCCATCTGAGAGTGTTGGTGCTTCATCCAAAAAGGCAGGGATCAGTAAATCCATTCAGCAGGCTTTGTAGCCTTCCCCTCACTCCCCCCCCTCCCTTCCAGAGCCAAACCAACAACGCTAGGGGGAAAGTCTCCTAGAGAAGCCGGAAGTGCTGTTGTTCTTGCCATGTGTTAGGCAGGAAGAGAAGGAGATTTGAACTGGGGCTCGAGCGAGCATGTGGTGAGCAATGGAGGCTCCTGCCTGGGAAGGCCCAGGCAGGCAGACTAAGTAAGTAATTCACAAGACAGGGCAAGTTTAGAGCAGGGCCAGCCGGATGCGTTTATAATCACCTTTTCTTTGTTATACTGGTTTCTGGGCTGGGCTGTGCTGTGCTGGGCTGTGCTGAGCTGGGCTGTGCTGTGCTAATTTGGTAGATGCAACTGTTTTTGGTTTGTTTTTCTTTCCCTATCCTTTTCTCTTTTTAAATAAATATATTTTTACTGTTTAAATGCTGGCAGTCAATCTCTGTACCACCTAGATCCCCAGACCGCTTTAGACCACGCTGTTTTTGAGAAGGGGGCCCCGGGGAAGGGGGAAGGCATGCAGTTGGATAAGGTGCCAATCCTCCAGGGGTGCCCCAAAGAAGCGCTGAGGTCTCTGTGAAACCCAAGTGCAGGGTGGCAGAGGACCTTGAGGCCTGGCCTCACAGCTGGAGAGGGGGATTGGGAGTCCTGTTCCTCTCAATCTGAACCCCGGGACTGAGCAGGTGGTGGCAGCGAGACCAAGGGGCAGGAGGAGAAATAGCTCCCTCCAGGAGTTGGCGACTCAATAGGGAGCTGACGGGACCGGGTCTGAAACCAGAATCGGGCCGGTTCCGCCACACTGCCCTTTCAAGGACAGAGTCTCAGAGTGGCCTACAATCGCCTTTCCCGTCCTCCCCCACAACAGACACCCTGTGAGGTGGGTGGGGCTGGAGAGAGCTCTCACAGCAGCTGCCCTTTCAAGGACAACCTCTGCCAGAGCTATGGCTGACCCAAGGCCATTCCAGCAGGTGCAAGTGGAGGAGTGGGGAATCAAACCCGGTTCTCCCAGATAAGAGTCCGCACACTTAACCACTACACCAAACTGGCTCTCTCCCTGGGCGACCTCCCTGGGGCCTGGCTGGCCAGTGAGGATCGTGGGGCCCAGCCCCGCTGTGCAGCAGCCTCAACAGGGCTCAGGATTTTTCTAAATAAAAAGCCCTGGACCTAGGCATTTGCCTAGTCGTTAGCCGCCCTGAGCCTGCCTCGGCGGGGGAGGGTGGGATATAAATAAAATGTGATGATGATGTGATGATGATAGTGTGGCAGGTCGGAATTCTGTGTGTGTGTGTGCGCGCCAAATTAGACTCTCCCCACATGACTTCAAAGAGAAAAGCAACTATTTACATTAATTTTGCCACCTTGAATCGTTCTCCCTCGGCAGAGCACTGTTTTTTTAAGTTGATAATTTTGTATGCCCCACAAATGATGTTATAAATCTCCAAATGGCCCTTGGCAGAAAAAAGGCTCCCCACCCCTGCCATAGCTGGTAGCCAATGAGAGACCTCTCCTCCATGCGTCCGTCTAATCCCCTTTGAAAGCTGTCTGTCTCTTGGCCATTGTGACATCCTCTGGCAGCAAATTCCAAAGATCCGTTGCTCATTGGATAAAGAAGTATCTCCCTAGGTCTGTCCTGAGCCTATTCCTCCACAGCTTCATTGGGTGGCTCCATGTTCTAGCATTATAGCACAGGGAGAAAAAGCTCTGTCTCCACTTTCTCCAAAAATGCATCATTTTGTAATTTTATAAACTTCTATCAGCCCTGGTAAAGCTGCAGTACTGCAGTCCGAGCTCTCTGCTCATGACCTGAGTTTGATCCCGGCGGAAGCTGGGTTTAGGTCGCCGGCTCGAGGTTGACTTAGCCTTCCATCCTTCCGAGGTCAGTAAAATAAGTCCCCAGTTTGCTGGGGGGGGGGGGGGAAGTGTAGAGGCCTGGGGAAGGCAATGACAAACCACCCCGTAAAAAAGTCTGCCATGGAAACGTCTGAAACGACTGGTGCTTGCACAGGGGACTACCTTTACCTTTATCATGTCCTCCCTTAGCAGTCTTTTTTTCTAGACTGAACCCTTCAGCCTTTCCCATCATATTTTAAGATGCTTAAGATGGGCCTACTTTCTGTTAATAGTTATGTTTCCCACTGTTGGTTTAATGGAGGAAAAAATTGTTTGCACAGAGAAAGGGGGTTGAACGCAGGCCCGCGTGCTGTTCCCCGACTCTTTCCCCGCAAAGTTAGTACAAAAAATATTCTCTGCCGCTAAAAGCCCCATTAAATATTCAGTCTTTAATATATATTCCTCAGTCACAAATGTACAGTTAGATAACACATAAAGAATTATGAATGACTAATTATATTTTGCATATTTACAGCAAAGACAATTAGCAAATAGCTTTTATATGCAAAATAAATGAAAAAGTAATTAAGATGCACTAACTCGAGCCGCAGTATCGAGTCTGTTGTCTTGTGATTCACTCCTAACAAACATAATAATTATGCATTCATTGTCATATAATTAAAACAGCTCTGTCCTTTAGAAAAACGGTTATTTGCTGTATAATAACCCGGAGAGTGGCCCAAGTTCCTCATCATAGCGAGAAGGATAATTAAAATATTACCACCAGAGTTGGCTTGCCCAGTCGAGTTCGTTATCATTAGCCCGAGTAAGAGGCCGGTAACGAAGGAGTGGAAAAGTTAGAGCTTCTTGACTAAGCCATTGAGGTGTGTTTGCTATTTATCAAGGCACTGCTTCCCTGTGCTTTCCCCTTCATGTGAGGCTGGGGGGGGGGGGGCGCGTGTTCTTACTGCCAGGAACTTGCGTTGCAAAATGCCAATGTGACTTGTGGCCCAATGCCTCTAGCTAGGGTTGCCAATCTCCAGGTGGGGGCAGGGGATCCCCCAGTTTGGAAGCCCTCCCCCTGCTTCAGAATTAGCAGAAAGCGGGGTGGGGGAGGAGGGAACTGTCTGCTGGGCACTCCATTATTCCCTATGGAGACCGATTCCCATAGGGTATAATGGAGAATTGACCTGTAGGTATCTGGGGCTCTACTGAGGCAGTTTTTTTAAAATTAAAGGCACCAAATTTTCAGCATGGCATCTGGTGCCTCTCCTTATAATAACTCCCAAGTTTCAAAAAGATTGGACCAGGGGGTCCAATTCTGTGAGCCCCAAAAGAAGGTGACCCTATCCTTCATTATTTCCAAATGGAGGGAAGGCATTTAAAAGGTGTGTGGTCGCTTAAAATGTGATGGCCAGAACTCCCTTTGGAGTTCAATTGTGCTTGTCACACCCTTGCTCCTGGCTCCTCCCCCAAAGTCTCCTGGCTCCAACCGCAATGTCTCCTGGCTCCACCCCCAAAGCCCCCAGATATTTCTTGAGTTGGACCTAGCAACCCTACCTCTAGCAACCTGATTGGAGACAGCAACAGTTGCACTGGAAGTGATGACTCATTAATGCTGAGAAGACAGAAGTATGATTACCAGCTGGTAGCTTAAAAGCCAATGTGGGTGTCATGATTCTAGGCCTACTGCAACTTACAGACTCCAGGGAAGCCTGTATTAAAGTAGCTACATTTTCCAGGATCCCTTCTGTCCCTCTGATTGTGTGGGCAGAAGTTTTTGAAGAAACAATAAAAGACTATCTAGAGTGGGAATTGTGTTGTCTCAGGAGAGGCTGCATTCTGAAGAGTTCTCTCTGGAAAGGCTGGGTTGGAGGGAAGGCTGCAGCTATGAGAGTTCCCTCATCCAAAGAGCGGTGAGTCAGTTGGAATCAGAAGGAAGGGAATGTATAGTTAGTCGCGTCAGGGCTTTTATTTTTTTTCTGTGTACCACCTTTACCATTTTCCCATGTTGACTACTGCACTAAAAGTTACAACGCACTTGTTTACTCTTGAGCACTTAGAAGAAATTTATTGTTGTCATATTGCCTGGGTCTGCATGCCTCTTTGGTGACAGATAAAAGGTGTTTGCTGAGAAAGAAGGGGGTGATCACACGGGATAGAGGTGCAATGATTTAGGCACTCCTGAAGAAGCAGCGATAGGAGACCATGCCAAGAAATGACATGGCAAGGAGCAGCGCACAGGGAGAAAGAGCTGGAGCACAACAGCCCCGGAAACAACACTGGGAGGTTGGACTTCCCAGAAGCTCCAGTTGGGCAAGCCAGGGCAGGAAGCTATGCTGAATTAGTGAAAGTGGAAACCTGAGAGGGCGAAGTGAGGGATGGAGGGGAAGCTGAGCTGGAAAGGAGAGCAAGTGGCTCACAACAGGTGGGTATAGGGTCTAGAATTGCCCAAGTATCATGGGTTGGTGGTGTTGCCTCTGAAGGAGCTAGGGGTAGACCTTTTCACTTATCCAGGGCTTTTCTTCTGGTAAAAACCGTTCCAGAACTCTCAAGAAAGAAATGAAGGAGAAACACATGGGTGCCCCTCATGAACTTCTAAATGTGGCAGAATTTTTTTGGGGCTTGATTCTCTTAGTTTGATGGAGAGCTAGTTTGGTGTAGTGGTTAAGTGTGTGGACTCTTATCTGGGAGAACCGGGTTTGATTCCCCACTCCTCCACTTGCAGCTGCTGGAATGGCCTTGGGTCAGCCATAGCCCTGGCAGGGGTTGTCCTTGAAAGGGCAGCTGCTGTGAGAGCCCTCTCAGCCCCACCCACCTCACAGGGTGTCTGTTGTGGGGGGAGAAGACATGGCAGATTGTAAGCCGCTCTGAGTCTCTGATTCAGAGAGAAGGGCAGAGTATAAATCTGCAATTCTTCTTCTTTTTATGAAATCGGCAACAAGGTGTCCAGCTATTCAGCACTATTAAGCACTCATATTGCTAACAGCTAACAGCTTAGGCTGAGAATCTAGGTCAGTAGAAGTAGGTGAAAGGTAAGGGCTATATCAGGTCAGCCTTAGCCTTATATGGTATGAGCAGGAACCGGAAAGAGTAAAGATAACTGCTCATCTATAATTAAAGGCACCAAATTTTCAGCATGGCATCTGATGCCTCTCCTTAAAATAACCCCCAAGTTTCAAAAAGATTGGACCAGGGGGTCCAAGTCTATGAGCCCCATACCTTAGCCTTATATGGTACCTTAGCCTTATATGGTATGAGCAAGAACCGGAAAGAGTAAAGATAACTGGTTGTCTGTAAGATGCAGCTGGGTTTCTGGAACATAGATGACGTATATGATGATAAGATGACAATGAAATAGAGATAAGTGATAAAATTTCCGGGGGGATAGCCTTTATAAACCTTGAAACAGGATGTAGCCTAATAGGATGTAGTCCCTGTTGGAACTTAAGACTTTTCATAAAAGCTATGCTCTATACTGTAGAACTATGCTTAACTGTAGAATTATGCTTTACTATGGAAATATGCTTTATGCTTGACTATATTCTAACTCTAACCGCTACACTACTAAAGCCTTTCCTGCTGAATCGCATGTACCAATTTTATGTCACTTTGCCAACCCGTTAGGGAAAACTCTTGATCCAGGATTTGGGATTGTGGCCATGGGTTCAGAGCATCTCCAAGAACTGGTCATTTATTTTATTGTAAATATAAAAATGTGTCTTTTAGTCTTTCCAGTGCAATTTTATCTGCCCATTCCGCCAAGGAGCTGGTGGTGGACATGGCTCTCCTGTCCTCCGTTTCATTCTCATAACAACCCTGTGAGATAGGATGGGATGATACAAGAGGGTTGTCCCAAGGTCATCCAATAAGTTTCTTGTTAAGTGGGGATTTGAACCTTGGTCTCCTAGGTGCTAGCTTAAGAGAACATTAAAAAAGCCATGTTGGATCAGGCCAATGGTCCATCCAGTCTACACTCTGTGTCACATAAGAACATAAGAGAAGCCATGTTGGATTAGGCCAATGGCCCATCCAGTCCAACACTCTGTGTCACATAAGAACATAAGAGAAGCCCTGCTGGATCAGGCCAATGGCCCATCCAGTCCAACACTCTGTGTATAAGAACATAAGAGAAGCCATGTTGGATCAGGCCAATGGCCCATCCAGTCCTACACTCTGTGTCACATAAGAACATAAGAGAAGCCCTGCTGGATCAGGCCAATGGCCCATCCAGTCCAACACTCTGTGTCACATAAGAACATAAGAGAAGCCCTGCTGGATCAGGCCAATGGTCCATCCAGTCCTACACTCTGTGTCACATATGAACATAAGAGTAGCCCTGTTGGATCAGGCCAATGGCCCATCCAGTCCTACACTCTGTGTCACATAAGAACATAAGAGAAGCCCTGCTGGATCAGGCTACTGGCCCATCCAGTCCAACACTCTGTGTCACATAAGAACATAAGAGAAGCCCTGCTGGATCAGGCCAATGGCCCATCCAGTCCAACACTCTGTGTCATATAAGAACATAAGAGAAGCCATGTTGGATCAGGCCAATGGCCCATCCAGTCCAACACTCTGTGTCACATAAGAACATAAGAGAAGCCATGTTGCGGTGGCAGTGGGAAGGACAGTGACCCACTAAAAAAGTTTTCGTGCGAGTCCTAGAGCATCCCTGGGGCAACGTCCCCAGTGCAGTGATGTCACTTCCGAGCGACATCATTGAGCCGGATGCGCAAACCGTGTGAGGGAGAACAATCCCCCGCCACAGCGGCAGAGGGACCCGGCAACTCTAGCCAACCGCAATGCCCATTTTCCTGAAACAAGAGGCAGGGGCCACATTGGGAATGGTGCTGGGAAGAGCCGCACGTAGCCTGTCAAAGAGCATGTCATGACTCTGGGCACTGTCTTCCCAGGAATTTTCCCTTGCACATTCTCTAGTGAAAAGCAAGGGACGTATGCAAAAAGTGTGCTTGCTTATAAGTCCAATTCATATCTATGGCATTCTTATATGGGAAGTTCCCAGCTCGAGCAGGTCTTAGAAGAAGAAGACTGCAGATTTAAACCCCGTCCTTCTCTCTCAATCAGGGACTCAGAGCGGCTTACAGTTACCATATCCCCATCGGAGGCGGGAGATTTCCTGTCATGAGGGGGCTTCGCTTGCTGACCCTCCAGTGGCTAATATGAGAAAGAAAAATATTTCAAAATGTTATTCCTAGGAACTGGAAAAACTTGATGGTTTTACCGTAGAGTTTTCGGTGATTCCTAGAGAGATGTGACATCACGCCTTAGTTTTTTCTTGGAATTGGTATCACACAGTCACTGACAACTGCCCCTCCTTGCCCCCCAAGTCTCCTATTGATTGCAGGGCCTGGCAACCTTATTAATCCTATGGAGTTACAAAAGAGCCTACATTTCCCAGGATCCCCTCTGTCCCTCTGATTGAGTGCCAAGGTTTTGGAGGGAAACTGGCCCAGAGAGGGGTGGCGCCTGGGAGGAGATGATAAAAGGGCCAAGCCCAGGCGGGGGGGGGGGTGTTCTTTTCCTGGAAGGCTGAGTTGGAGGCAGGTGTGGCATAGAGAGCTTGCAGCAGGGGAATGATCCCTTACCCAAGGGGGTAAGTGTTGGTTATTAGAGTAGGGACTGTATAGATAAACGTGTCAGGGCTTTTTGTTTATCTGCACCAACCTTTACTGTTTTTATTTATTTATTTATTCGGGATTTATATCCCGCCCTTCCCACGAATGGCTCAGGGCGGCTTCCAACAATTAATCAAACATAAAATTTAAACAATTTCAAGTATAAAACAATTAAATATTTAAACAGTTAAAACCTTAAAAACAGAATATTTCACTGTTTTACCCACTGTATATATATTTCACTATTTTACCCACTTATTATTCGAGCACTATAAATAAACTGTTGTTATACTCCTTGGGTCCTCACATCTCCTTGGTCACAGTTAAGAAGTATTTCTTAATAAGGAAGACAAGGGTGGTTGGGTGCTAGGGTTGCCAAGTCCAATGCAAGGAAAACCTGGGGACTTTGGGGGTGGAGCCGGGAGCAGGGTGGGGGCAAGCAGAATTGAACTCAGGAGGGAGTTCTGGCCAACACATTTAAACGGACGGCGCGCCTTTTGAATGCCTTTCCTCCATTGGAAATAATGAAAGATGGGGGTGCCTTCTTTTGGGGGCTCATAGAATTGGACCTCTGGTCCAATCTTTTGGGAGGGTCTTTTGAGGAGAAGCACTGGATGCTATGCTGCAGATTTGGAGCCTCTACCTCAGAAAAGAGCCCCCCCCCCGAACCCCAGATACCCGCAGATCAATTTTCCATTATACCCTGTGGGAATCATTCTCCATAGGGAATAATGAAGTGCCCAGCAGACATTTCCCTCCCCTCCCCCTGTCCCGCTTTCTGGTGACCCTGAAGCAGGGGGAGGGCCTCCAAACCGGGGGATTTCCTGCCCCCACCTGGGGATTGGCAGCCCTATTGGGTGCTCTCGGTTCTCCATACAGACCCTTACCAGAGTGCCGGCAGCCAGCAGAAGGCCCAGCTAGACCTGGCTGTGTGACAGGGGGCATGGCAATTACAGGAGGTGGTGTGGAGCAGCTGAGACAAGCTCTGAATTAAGTAACTCCCAAAGTGCATCTTGTCTCTGTCATGACAGCTGTCCACCACCCCCACTCCCAATGCCTGTCTGAAATCTGGGCAAAGGAGTCACTAATGTGGTTTGTCATTGCCTGCCCCTGCGTCATGGTCATGGTCTTCCTCGGTGACCCCCCCATTCAGATAATAGCCAGGGCTGACCCTGCTTTCTTTCGGCGATCTAGTGAGATTGTGCTAATGTGGGCCATCCAAGTTAGGACAAAAGAGGCACAGAGGTGGTTTGCCATTGCCTGCCCCACGTCACAACCCTGGTCTTCCTTGGTAGTCTCCAGGGGTGGAATTCTAGCAGAAGCTCCTTTGCTTACAAGGCCACACTCCCCTGATGTGGCCAATCCTCCAAGAGCTTACAGGGCTCTTCTTACAGGGCCTACAGTAAGATCCAGGAGGATTGGCTGCATTAGGGGTGTGCAGCCTAATATGCAAAGGAGGTCCTGCTAGAATTCCTTACAGGGCTCTCAGTACAGGGCCTACTGGAAGCTCCAGGAGGATTGGCTGCATCAGGGGGCGTGGCCTAATATGCAAAGGAGGTCCTGCTAGAATTCCTCACAGGGCTCTTCGGACAGGGCCTACTGGAAGCTCCAGGAGGATTGGCTGCATCAGGGGGTGTGGCCTAATATGCAAAGGAGGTCCTGCTAAAATTCCTTACAGGGCTCTTCTTACAGGGCCTACTGTAAGATCCAGGAGGATTGGCTACATCAGGGGTGTGTGGCCTAATATGCAAAGGAGGTCCTGCTAGAATTCCTTACAGGGCTCTTAGTACAGGGCCTACTGGAAGCTCCAGGAGGATTGGCTACATCAGGGGTGTGTGGCCTAATATGCAAAGGAGGTCCTGCTAGAATTCCTTACAGGGCTCTTCGTACAGGGCCTCCTGGAAGCTCCAGGAGGATTGGCTGCATCAGGGGTGTGTGGCCTAATATGCAAAGAAGGTCCTGCTAGAATTCCTTACAGGGCTCTTCATGCAGGGCCTACTGCAAGCTCTTGGAGGATTGGCTACATCAGGGGTGTGTGGCCTCATATGCAAAGGAGCTCCTGCTAGAATTCCACCCCTGGTGGTCTCCCATCCAAATACTAGCCAGGCTTCCAAGATCTGATGAAATCAGAAGAACAAAGTAGGAATCAAGTAGTACCTTTGAGACCAACACAGTTTTATTCAGACTAAGCTTTCGTGTGCTCTAAGCACACTTCATCAGATGAGGAATCAGGTCCAGTGAACAGAGCTCCATATAGCTGGCAGGGAGCGGCTTAGAATGCAGAATGGTACAAGTTTAAGATCCAATGACAGAATAGTAAAATTAACAAATTGAGCAAACCTTTGATCTGGGTGGCATGAGCATGAGAAAGCAATAAAACAGGAACGTCAGATTGTGAGAATGTCTGTTAATCACTCTATTGTTATAAGCCTGAGCCAAAAAGAGGGAATTTCTTATTCAGAAGTTTTCCCCATCCAACTAATTTAACTTTTAACGTGTAAATTGATGGTGCAGCCTCATTTGGAGTACTGTGTACAATTCTGGTCACTGCACCTCAAAAAGGATTTTATAGCATTGGAGAAAGTGCAGAAAAGGGCAACTAGAATGATTAAAGGGTTGGAACACTTTCCCTATGAAGAAAGGTTAAAACGCTTGGGACTCTTTAGCTTGG
The DNA here is from genome assembly GCF_032191835.1 of Heteronotia binoei. Classification (NCBI taxonomy): domain Eukaryota; kingdom Metazoa; phylum Chordata; class Lepidosauria; order Squamata; family Gekkonidae; genus Heteronotia; species Heteronotia binoei. The sequence goes on along the minus strand of NC_083243.1, from coordinate 12,347,696 downwards.
AGAAATGACGACTGAGGGGTGACATGGTAGAGGTTTACAAAATTATGCATGGGTTAGAGAAGGTAGAGAAAGAAGTACTTTTCTCCCTTTTTTCACGATACGAGAACTCATGGGCATTCAATGAAATTGCTGAGCAGTTGGGTTAGAACGGCTAAAAGGAAGTCCTCCTTCTTCACCCAAAGGGTGATTAACATGTGGAATTCTCTGCCCCAGGAGGTGGCAGCGGCTACAAGCATGGACAGCTTCAAGAGGGGAATGGATAAGCATATGGAGTAGAAGTCCATCAGTGGCTTTTAGCCACAGGGTATAGATGGAACTCTTTGTCTGGGGCAATGATGCTTTGTATTCTTGTGCTTGCGGGGGTGGGCACTGTGGGAGGGCTTCTAGCCCCACTGGTGGACCTCCTGATGGCGTTTGGGTTTTTTTTTTGCCACTGTGTGACACAGAGTGTTGGACTGGATGGGCCATTGGCCTGATCCAACTTGGCTTCTCTTATGTTCTTATGTCCTGGCCCGCTGATGGACCTCCTGATGGGACCTGGGTTTTTTGGGCCCCTGTGTGACAAAGAGTGTTGGACTGGATAGGCCGTTGGCCTGATCCAACTTGGCTTCTCTTATGTCCTGGCCCCGCTGATGGACCTCCTGATGGGACCTGGATTTTTTGGGCCCCTGTGTGACGAAGAGTGTTGGACTGGATGGGCCATTGGCCTGATCCAACATGGCTTCTCTTATGTTCTTATGTGTGACCCAGAGTGTTGGACTGGATGGGCCATTGGCCTGATCCAACACGGCTTCTCTTATGTTCTTATGTGTGACACAGAGTGTTGGACTGGATGGGCCATTGGCCTGATCCAACTTGGCTTCTCTTATGTCCTGGCCCCGCTGATGGACCTCCTGATGGGACCTGGATTTTTTGGGCCCCTGTGTGACAAAGAGTGTTGGACTGGATGGGCCATTGGCCTGATCCAACACGGCTTCTCTTATGTGGTATATAAATGAGTGGTATATAAATTGAACATAATTGAACACGTCCTTATAGTTTGCTGTTTGAAGAAAAAGACATTAAAATATAGCGGAAGACGGGTTTAGTATACGTAATGAGATAAGTAGCCAATATCCCTATTTGACTATGTCAATACAGCTAAACGATGAAATCGGAGTAGCCTGGGCCATTCAGGGCAGGCCTGCGCGAATGTCTTCCGCGAAACTCTTTTCAAAGAGGTCAAGAAAACGGTACGCTCTTCCATTGCGAGAGAAGCCTCAGAAAAGAGCAGCCCACAATAGCCCTTAAAAAAAGGGATGGGATGTCAGAATCAAGCGACATACGCCACAAGCTGGGCTTACGTTTTCTCGACGGCCTGTAATCCAGAGAGGAACACGGATCCTGAAGCCAGCCGCTTCTTCAAACTTTCCTGCGACAATTAAGTATTCCATTGTCATGGCTCAATTAAACGGCATGGCCTGAGAAAATTGGGGATTGTAAAGTGAGGATGGAATGCGCTTTGATCCTCCTTCCAGGGTTATTGTTTCATTAATAAATGAACATGTCATTTGTCACACCAGAGGGAGCTCATGCCCTCTAGGCTTTCTTCCCCTTCTTCTTCTTCTTCTTCTTTTTTTGTTCAGGTTTTATAAAGATGAATTTCCAGTGCTCTGAAATACCACGGATTAGAAGTTAAGCCTGCCAGCACTTCGGGGAGTGAGGGGCTTAAGAAGCCCCACACGGGTCTCGAAAGCACTTGTTTACTAATAGAGGGAAACCGTCGTCTGTCTGCAGCTGCTGATATCGTATTACCATTTGGGAAGACAGTAGCAGAGATAACGAATCATGCAGTTTTAATAATTACTCCTGCGATTCCCAGGTTTTTTTTTTCTCTCCCCCACTTCGTCTTTTTTTTGGGGGGGGGGGGGTTTGTTTCCTGCACGGCAGCCGAGGCTGGATCCCGTCCAAATAAACAGATAAAAACAGTATGGAACTTTTATCTCCCAACGATAATGACAAACGCATCGTGTTCCCTGAAAAAAGTTTCCTGCTGGAGAATATCTATGTATTTTGGGGGGTGGGGTGGGGCTGTTTCTCGAGTTTCAATAAAATGCAATTATACTTTATAATTCTGGTCTTTTAATCTTCGCTTCAAAAAAAAAAGGGAAGAAAAAGAAAAAAGAAAGGGAAATTGTACAAGCCACCCGACACGCGTGCAGTTTGGAGTGGTGTGCGTCGGGACGACGGCACTTACGGGTTTCCCTGCTCCGAGTTGTGCGCAAGTCTGAAAATCAACCTGTCATCGCAGCTATATACACAAGTAGAGCTATTTTGCATTCAAATTAATACTTACTTTAATTTGGATGCAAAATAGCTCCATTTGTGCCATTCTTTTTTTTAAAGAGAGAGAGAGAGAGTTAACTAAGTCATTCAGCAATGAATGGATACCGAGATATGATATTTCTTCTTTTATAATCCTAAATTGAGCTGACATTAGGATTGGGATATTTTAATATCAATAGATTAGCCAGAAAGAGGAAACCCTATTTAGAAAAAAAATCTGCATTTTTAATATACTCTCTGGGAATCAGAAAAATGTACCCATTGAAACAATCGCTGGATTTCATTGGGGGGGGGCAGCTTCACTCCTCCTGATGTGACTGGGAAATCACACATTTTATGTAAAAGACGACAAGAAGGCCTCTCTGGTTGAGAAACAATGACAGGGACTAATTTCTTGCAATGGAGGCAGGAGATAAATGTACTATAATTATATTCTGCACCACAAAACCAGGAATATCTCTGGGTGCAAAGGTAACCTAACTCCCCTCCCCAAGAGCATTTTGCTTCAGTTATGATCAAACCATCTTCCATTGGGTGATTATAGAAAGCTCTCTCTCTCTCTCCCTCCCTCCCTCCCTTTTTCTGTTTTTTTAAAAAAGCATTATTTCAGAATAATCTTAATTGGCGCAAGGTTGAGCCCTTTCGGGGGGTGGGGAAGAGAAAGGTTGAATAGTCTTTTCAAGTCACATGAAAGTTTCTTGGATGAATGTATGATAATTAGATTAATAAGTAGCTTAATTTATCACAGCTGAGGATTTCAACAGCCACACATCAGAGCTTGGGGGGAAGAGGCAAGTATGGTTGTTGTAGCTCCCCCCCCCCACAAAAAAAATGAAGTGTTGCAGCTCGATTAACCTTAAACCCAAAGTGCCCTTCTTCTTTTTTTGTGTGTGTGTGAGTATATCCAGCATTTAATAAAGAAATCAAAATGCACACACAAGAACAGCATACTTGGGAAAGTCCTGTACTTTCTCTTTGTGCTTGCTAGCTAACGAGAGGTATTGAGATTTCTCGAAAACAACATTTCCTTATGAGGCTGTTCTCCAGAAGATGTTACGTTTGAAAAGAAGCCCATGTTTTCCTTTCTGAGCATGGGACTCTCTCATCCACGAACAACACGATGGAGATGCTGGATACAGGGAGAGGGCTTTGCCTGTGGTAAAATTCATCAAAAGAAACCTGCTAAGGACAAGGTTGACACCATTGCCTACCGAATATTGTTTCGCCGGCTTCTTTATGCTGACTGTAGTATACTCATAAAACAGATGCAGAACATCATGGTAGAGATCGAGCGAATGTCTCACAGTGAGGACAGAAGCAATAGGCCACAATCGTCCAGAAGGAATAGGCCCCAAGCGTCCACTGGAGAATAAAGACAAGAGAATTCTTCTTGGAGCTGAACCCCTCTTTTGGTCCAGCATCTCTTGAGCCGGAACATAATAACACGTCTTTTACAAACAGGCCACCCAGCACACGATGCTGACTCGCTGTTGAGTTGGATGCTCCTGACGGCAACCGTTCATAAGGACTTCTCACTTTGCCCTCCTCTCTCTAGTGTTCTCTCAGGACAATCCTTCCTTCGAATTCTGATCAGCCTTTCTTTCCTTTTCTTTTATGTTGCCATCCTGGGAAGAGGTTGCTTTTGTGTCTTGTCATGACCGATCAGCCCTGATGCCTGATCTCATTAAGCTAACTCTGTAAGTCTTGACTTTCAATAAATCGGGAGGGGAGACTATGGAGAGAAAATTCCCCGTGCTTTTCTTTTTTTTATGGAGGCTCTTGGCACTGATGCAAAGGGGAGCCTTTGCATACGTCTGGTGCTGTGGTAGCTGTCAGGACTCAACAGTCGTCGTCATCTCGAGAAGACCCTAATGCAAGCCCAGCAGTCGATAGACGCTTGTCCGGCTGCGTCGCTCGGTTCTTTGCAAAGATTGCTGCTTTGAAAAAGGATGATGATAAGCCAGTGCTTGATAGCTGCTTACAGCCAACGCCAATTCTGGTATCCACTCTCTGGAACCTGAAGACGAGGGAGAAACAAAAAACAACACCCGGACTTTAAAGGGCTGAGCAATACTAGAAGGAACCCTTGCCTTTTTCGCATTATCAGACACTTAAGAGGGAGGGTGAAATGGTTGAAACTCTACGAGAGGAGCAGATAGGACTTTTAGAAGACAATGGTGCGTCTGAGAGGTTAATGCCAGTAAAGGGAGATCATAAAATATTGGAAGTGGTGGAGGGCTGTTCCTGAACTGGCTGCTTGATAAGGCAGATAAGTATAACCAGGGGCTTAGGACAATCGATTCTTCTCCATAGGAGTTCGTTCTGAATGCTCACATCTTCTTGTCTGTTTATATGAAAGCTAGGCTTTCAAGGGGTTTTTATCACCAAGCTGCAAATATGACATGGAGTTACAAATGGAATCTTTTTTTTTTAATCTTGAAAGTGTGGGGGGTTTTTTGAATTAAACTGGGCAACAATATTTATGTATATTGAACTACTCTGGGAAGAAGGAAGAAGTTGGGATTTTTTTCCCCCTCAACCTAACAAGCCTAAGTGTCTGACTCCAATCTAAAATGGATATCTAATTATTGTTTAACATTATTTGTTTAGTTGGCGTTACGACCCCTAATTTGCCTTTAAATGATTCATTTGGTGTTTATATAAAGCTCTTTTTATTTAATAATGTTTTTTCTTGAACCAATCTTCGCTAATGTCAATACACTCTTTGTTTAACCTTCTTAAAGGAAACATTTTCTCCGCTCCGAGACAATTAGGAATTACTATGGCAGTGTTGGGGGGTGGATGGGAGTGCGGGTGTGTGGGCAGGAGCGAAGCAATCAACAAATGGTATTGTGACGTGGTTCGGATCAGAATATTCCCTTTGGAACATTCGAAAGAAAGCGAGAATATTACATTTGTGTGGATTATCACTTGCACAAACTCTCCAACTCTGTATTTTCCTTTCCTTTCCTGCAAATTCCAGGCAGGGTAAATCTTGCACAGAAAATCTAGAAACTGGGGTGCTTAACCGCTTCCTCAACCACCAATGTTCCCCTGAAAAGCCAATGAACCCCCAGCCATTTTTAATTGTTTTTCTTCCCCAACCAGGCCCGGAAACTAAACACAAGCCCAGCTGAGGGGGACATAGCCACAAGGGAAGCATTTCAAGGGCAAATCAATTCATGTGGGAGGTGTTAAAGCGCATTTCCTTCTGGCCTGTGGATTCTCTACTGCAAATGTCCCTGCATTCGTCTGCCACGATAATGTCATATTGCCCTGGAGTCTCGTAAGCGGATAGCTCCAAAATAGAAACTTGGGGACGGGGGAGATGCAAACCATTCTGACCAATATAAGGATGAAACTGGATGCTTTCAGGTGGCCAAAACATTAGATGCAAAATGGCATGATGTAGCGTTATGTCATGAGTTCCCTGCCCCTGCTGCTGGCAGATAATGCGGAGATTCACAATGTGGTGAGTTTTCCATAGTTGCATGTCGTGTTTAAATAATGTGGCAACCTTTTGGGGGGTGCAGTGCAAGCAAAGTTAATTAACATGTGGGATGCATGGCCACAGGAAGTAGTGGCAGCTGTAAGCATAGACAGCTTCAAGAGGGGATTGGATAAGCATATGAAGCAGAGGTTTGTCAGTGGCTATTAGCCATAGGATATTGATGGAACTCTCTGTCTGGGGCAACTGATGCTCTGTATTCTTGTCACTTCGAGGGCAACAGTGAGAGGGCTTCTGAAGTTCTGGCCCAGCTGGTGACCTCCTGATGGCACTTGGGTTTTGGCCACTGTGTGACACAGTGTTGAACTGGTTGGGCCATTGGCCTGATCCAACATGTCTTCTCTTATGTTCTTATGTGTGACACAGAGTGTTGGACTGGAGGGGCCACTGGGCTGATCCAACATGGCTTCTCTTATGTTCTTATGTGACACAGAGTGTTGGACTGGATGGGCCACTGGCCTGATCCAACATGTCTTCTCTTATGTGACCCAGAGTGTTGGACTGGATGGGCCACTGGCCTGATCCAACATGGCTTCTCTTATGTTCTTATGTGACACAGAGTGTTGAACTGGATGGGCCATTGGCCTAATCCAACATGTCTTCTCTTATGCTTTTATGTTCTCTTCGCTTCAGTCCATGAGGTCAGCTTGAGAATGTCTACTTTCTGCTGCTGGATGAAGTACCTCTCTTTATCACGATCGGTTCTCATCACTTGTTGGGGAAGGGGGGGGGGCAGGAGAGGCACCCAACTCTTATGGTGTTTGGGGGGCTTATGAAAGATTTTCACATGCACATACATCTGCAATTCTGAGCAGGTCAGAACTATGGATGAGGTGGACTTGGGGTGTGAGTCTGGGGCCCATAATAATAATGATATCATTATTTCTTGGCTTCCTTCCCCCAGTGCCTTCTGGGGCTTGTAGTTTCCAGGAAGCCTGAGGTTCATGATGAAAGAGAGGCTTAGACCCATAGGGTCAGAGTCTAAAATTACTTAGCTTCAGTACTGAAGGTGAATATGAATCCTGAACTCAGGAGCTCTGCAAGAGTATATCACAAAATTTGACCCTTTAGTCATTTCTTTCAGGGTCAACAATGAGGGTTGCCAACCTCCAGGTGGGGTGTGGAGTTCTCCCAGAATAACAGTTGATTTCCAGACATTAGAAACCAGGTCCCCTAAACAAAATGGCAGCTTTGGAGGGTGGAGTCTATGGCATCACATCCTGACTAAGCTCCCTCCTCTCCCCCAAAACTCTGCCCTCCCCAAACACGACCCCCAAATCTCCAGGAATTTTCCAACCTGGAATTGGTAACCCTGTCAAGAACCTTGATCTAAGAACCTCACAACTGGAAGTTGGGCCCTTTTCTAGAGAACTATCAAGGATGACGGGAGTTCAGGTCTCAGACTCTGAGCAGAGGTCCATCAGTGGCTATGAGCCACAGGGTATTGTTGGAACTCTGTCTGGGGCAGGTGGTGACAGCTGCCAGCACAGACAGCTTCAAGAGGGGATTGGATAAACATATGGAGCAGAAGTCCATCAGTGGCTATTAACCACAGTGTATTGATGGAACTCTCTGTCTGGGGCAGTGATGCTCTGTATTCTTGATGCTTGGGAGGACTTCTAGTGTCCTGGTCCCACTGATGGACCTCCTGATGGCCCCTGGGGTTTTTGGCAACTGTGTGACACAGAGTGTTGGACTAGATGGGCCATGGGCCTGATCCAACATGGCTTCTCTTATGTTCTTATGTTCTTAAGGTATAGATAGAACTCTTTATCTGAGGCAAGTGATGCTCTGTATTCTTGGTGCTTTGGGGGGGGCAATAGTGGGAGGGCTTCTAGTGTCCTGGTCCCACTGATGGACCTCCTGATGGCACCTGGGGTTTTGGGCCACTGTGTGACACAGAGTGTTGGATTGGATGGGCCATTGGCCTGATCCAACATGACTTTTCTTATGTTCTTAAGGTATAGATAGAACTCTCTGTCTGGGGCAAGTGATACTCTGTATTCTTGGTGCTTAGGGGGGCAACAGTGGGAGAGCTTCTAGTGTCCTGGTCCCACTGATGAACCTCCTGATGGCACCTGGAGTTTTTGGCCACTGTGTGACACAGAGTGTTGGACTGGATGGGCCATTGGCTTGATCCAACATGGCTTCTCTTATGTTCTTAAGGTATAGATAGAACTCTCTGTCTGGGGCAAGTGATACTCTGTATTCTTGGTGCTTGGAGGGGCAACAGTGGGAGGGCTTCTAGTGTCCTGGCCCCACTGATGGACCTCCTGATGGCACCTGAGCTTTTTTGGCCACTGTGTGACACAGCGTGTTGACCTGGATGGGTCATTGGCCCAATCCAACATGGCTTCTCTTATTTTCTTACGTTCTCTTACGTTCTTACGAAAGAGTGAACTTAAGGAGATCTACCTGATATCCTATTCAGATTCCTTCAGCAGGAATTACTGCCAGGACTCTTTTTAGGACATCACTGTGTCTCTGTACCAAGTCTGGGTTCAGGTAGACCTTGACCACCATGGTTGCAAAGTCTGTGGCTATTTTCTGACAATCCCCAAGATGTAAGGGAGGGGATTCCATTAGGGGATTGCAACATCAAGTAAATAAAGGCATTGATCTTCGTCTAGTAGAGCAGGGGTGGCCAACGGTGGCTCTCCAGATGTTTTTTGCCTACAACTCCCATCAACCCCAGCCAGCATGGCCAATGACTGAGGGTGATGGGAGTTGTAGGCAAAAAAAAAATCTGGAGAGCTACCGTTGGCCACCTCTGTAGTAGAGCCTGATCCAAAACTGGTTCTCAATTGATAATAGAAAACTCCATTATTTTATTGTTGGGGTAATTATTGCTTAATTATTGCTTAAACTCATCTGTTATGAAGGCTGGATCTGACATAAATGAGGGCTTCTTGGGCCGGGCCATGTGTATCGTAAAATGTAACGCCAGGTAGCAGAGATATAAGCCTTATAAAGGACACAGACAAACACTATTAAAGATTTTTTTAAAAAAAAACTTAAAATAAAATATGCTTAAAAGGTTAGCTTTCTTGCAATATTTTATTTATTTAACAGCTTCTGAGAACTTAACACCTCTTGCTTTGCATTGTTGCATCAAAATCTGAAGACATTGTCTGTCTTAAGTATACTGTTCAGGTTTGTGTCGGTACGTAGCAAACCTGTTTTGACTTATTGACATTCATCACAGAAATCTCATGGTCAATGCTTTGAGCTAAGACCCAGGGGGAAACATGAAATGGCCGGGCATTGTGAGCTTTTATACACAAGTTGCTTCGTATGCTGGTCAGCCAATGGAGAAAACTGAGGTTCTGCTCTGTCGCTCCTGTGCGATGGAGCAAACCTGGCAAAGCAAGCTGTGATGCAGAAAGAAGCAAGAGAGAGGGAGAAGAAAGCCGATGACAGTGAATTGCTCGGGGGCCTGATCCCTGACACCCCTGGCTTAGTGTGTTTTACCAGAAACAGGAGGAGCCTTTCCTCTATTTTATGGAGTCTCAAAACAACTTACAATTGCATTCCCTTCCCCTCCCCACAACAGGCAGCTTGGAAAGGTAGATGGGGCTAAGAGACTTATGAAAGCACCGGGACTGACCCAAGGTCACCCAGCTAGCTGCATGTGGAGGAGGGGTGGGGAATCAAACAAGTTTGCCAAATTAGAATCTGTTGCACTTCAGTTTCAGTTTTCAGTTTATTTCAATTTATATCCCGCCCTCCCCACCGAAGTGGCTCAGGGTGGCTTACACCACATTAATCACTACATCACACTGAAAAGGAAGAGGACAGTCACAGAGGCAGAAAGTCTAACAAATTGGGCAGAACGATCCAGGTGTGTTACTCTGTTGGCCTGAAGCAATGCAACAAAGTTGGAATCCAATAGCACCGTTCAGACCAACCGGGACTTTTTTTTGTAGCAGGCACTCCTTTGCATATCAGGCCACGCCCCCATGATGTAGCCAATCCTCCTAGAGCTTACAGTAGGCCCTGTACAAAGAGCCCAGTAAGCTCTTGGAGGATTGGCTACATCAGGGAGGAGTGGCCTGATATGCATAGAAGATCCTGCTACAAAAAAAGCCGGAGACCAACAAAGCTTTATTCAGGTTGTGAGCTTTCATGTGTATGCACACTTTGTCAAACAGGTTGGATATGGCAGAATAAGAACATAAGAGAAGCCATGTTGGATCAGGCCAATGGCCCATCCAGTCCAACACTCTGTGTTACACTTAAGAACATAAGAGAAGCCATGCTGGATCAGGCCAATGGCCCATCCAGTCCAACACTCTGTGTCACACATAAGAACATAAGAGAAGCCATGTTGGATCAGGCCAATGGCCCATCCAGTCCAACACTCTGTGTCACACTTAAGAACATAAGAGAAGCCATGCTGGATCAGACCAATGGCCCATCCAGTCCAACACTCTGTGTCACACTTAAGAACATAAGAGAAGCCATGCTGGATCAGGCCAATGGCCCATCCAGTCCAACACTCTGTGTCACACATAAGAACATAAGAGAAGCCATGTTGGATCAGGCCAATGGCCCATCCAGTCCAACACTCTGTGTCACACTTAAGAACATAAGAGAAGCCATGCTGGATCAGACCAATGGCCCATCCAGTCCAACACTCTGTGTCACACTTAAGAACATAAGAGAAGCCATGCTGGATCAGACCAATGGCCCATCCAGTCCAACACTCTGTGTCACACTTAAGAAAATAAGAGAAGCCATGCTGGATCAGACCAATGGCCCATCAAGTCCAACACTCTGTGTCACACTTAAGAACATAAGAGAAGCCATGTTGGATCAGACCAATGGCCCATCCAGTCCAACACTCTGTGTCACACTTAAGAACATAAGAGAAGCCATGTTGGATCAGGCCAATGGCCCATCCAGTCCAACACTCTGTGTCACACTTAAGAACATAAGAGAAGCCATGTTGGATCAGGCCAATGGCCCATGCAGTCCAACACTCTGTATCACACAGTGGCCAAAAAACCAAGTGCCATCAGAAGGTCCATCAGTGGGGCCAGGACACTAGAAATTTACTATAACTGTAATTGTATTTTCTTGATTTTAAATTGTAATTTATTATTGTTTTGAATTGAATTGATTGTTAGCTGCCCTGAGTCCGCTCGCAGAGAGGGCGGGTTAGAAATGGAAAGTAATAAATAAATAATAATAGAAGCCCTCCCACTGTGCCCCCACAAGCACCAAGAGTACAGAGCATCACTTCCCCAGATATAAGAGAAGCCATGTTGGATCAATCCAATGGCCCATCCAGTCCAACATTCTGTGTCACACTTAAGAACATAAGAGAAGCCATGTTAGATAAGGCCAATGGTCCTTCCAGTCCAACACTCTGTGTCACACATAAGAACATAAGAGAAGCCATGTTAGATCAGGCCAATGGTCCTTCCAGTCCAACATTCTGTGTCACACAGTGGCCAAAAAAACCAGGTGCCATCAGGAGGCCCATCAGTGGGGCCAGGACACTGCAAGTCCTCACACTGTTGCCCCTCCCAAGCAATTACAAATATAGAGCATCACTTGTCAAATACAAGACCAATACAGAGCATCACCTGCCCCAGACAGAGAGTTCCAATGTGAAATGTCGATCCCAGTTTGCAGGACGGACTGAAAAATTAGCCTTAGGTTTGGAAGGTCTGAGACTGTTGAGTGAATAAGGATTCCAATCCAGAACCGTTTTTGTACACTGCTCACCTCGGACTCACGTCCCTCTTCACTGCGCACGGTCTGCTTGTATTTCCCACCATCTGCGCCGGAGGAGCAGGAAGTGCTGCAGCTTTTGCGTAGCAAACATAAACCGCTAAAACCCAGTTTACGTTTGCTATGCAAAAGCCGCGGCACTTCCTCTAACTCGGGCACAGATGGTGGGAAATCCGACAGACGCTGCGTAGGGAACAGGATTGTGACTGCGAGATGAGCTGTGTGCGAAAATGGTCAGAGACTCAGAGCGGCTTACAATCTCCTATATCTTCTCCCCCCCACAACAGACACCCTGTGAGGTGGGTGGGGCTGAGAGGGCTCTCACAGCAGCTGCCCTTTCAAGGACAACTCCAGAGATAGTTGTGGCTGACCCAAGGCCATTCCAGCAGCTGCAAGTGGAGGAGTGGGGAGTCAAACCCGGTTCTCCCAGATAAGAGTCCGTGCACTTAACCACTACACCAAACTGGCTCAAAGAAGAAGAAGATGATGATGATGATCCGGATAGCATCAATTGTGTGGGGAGACAGCAAACGCAATAAACATGTCAGAACTGGAGAATGATGGTGAAGAAGAAGAACTGCAGATTTATACTTCTCCTTTCTCTCTGAATCAAAGACTCAGAGGAGTTACAATCTCCTTTATCTTCTCCCCCCACAACAGACACCCTGTGAGGTGGGTGGGGCTGAGAGGGCTCTCACAGCAGCTGCCCTTTCAAGGACAACCTCTGCCAGAGCTATGGCTGACCCAAGGCCATTCCAGCAGGTGCAAGTGGAGGAGTGGGGAATCAAACCCGGTTCTCCCAGGTAAGAGTCCGCACACTTAACCACGATACCAAACTGGCTCTTCTCTCCCCTATTTCTCACTCTGGTTTGGCAAAAACTGAAGGCTGGGTTTTCGGCTTTTGTGTAATTCTGTACATTGCCAAAGAGTTTTCTTGATGGTATTCACTTTTGTATAATAATTCCAGTCGTGAGCTTCATTGCAATTGACAACTTCCAGGAGGTGGTTGCAGATCTCCTGGGATCCCAACTGATCTCCAGGTCACAGAGATCGGTTTGGAAGGTGGGTTGCATGGCATTATACCCCAAACGCCTCTTTCCTTGGGCTGCACCCCCAAAAGAGAGCCAGCTTGGTGTAGTGGTTAAGTGTGCGGACTCTTATCTGGGAGAACCGGGTTTGATTCCCCACTCCTCCACTTGCAGCTGCTGGAATGGCCTTGGGTCAGCTATAGCTCTCGTAGGAGTTGTCCTTGAAAGAGCAACTGCTGTCAGAACTCTTTCAGCCCCACCTACCTCACAGGGTGTCTGTTGTGGTGGAAGGAGACGAAGGAGATTGTAAGCCACTCTGAAACTGATGCAGAGAGGAGGGCAAGGCATAAAACTATGGTCGTCCTCTTCAAAATCTCCAAGTATTTCCCAACCTGGTGCTGGCAACCCTAGTCCATTGTCATCTAGATCAGGGGTGGCCAACGGTAGCTCTCCAGATGTATTTTTTTTGCCTACAACTCCCATCCGCCCCAGCCATTGGCCATGCTGGCTGGGGCTGATGGGAGTTGTAGGCAAAAACATCTGGAGAGCTACCGTTGGCCACCCCTGATCTAGATGTCTCTGGGCACTAGGTCCTGGTCTGAAATGGGCCCTGCGAGAGCTCATACAGTTCCGCAGGGCCTGTAAGACGGCACTCTCGCACCAGGCATTTGCAAACTAGATTGTCGGCCGCTACAGTCCTCGGGGAACGTCTGGGCCACCTCTTGCGAGCCGCCCTGAAGCAGCAGTGGAAAGGAACATCCAAGATCTTTTAACAGAGAACATCACTTTGGATTTAAGACCATAGCCTCAGAAGGTTAACTTTTATGTTTTAAACGGTTTCATGGTTTTTATGTCTTTTATGTGTTTTATACTCATGCATACGCATGAGCATGTAAGCCGTAGAGGGCGGGATATAAATGGAATTAAAGAAAGGAATGAATGAATGAATGAATGAATGAATGAATGAATGAATGAATGAATGAATGAATGAATGCAAACCTCTGCACCACCAGGTGCTGGGCAGACTGTTCTGCCTTGGATGGCAGATTTGAAATGCAAAGTCAGGGCGACCGGTTTTGTACAAATGTGATATCGTCGAGACATACGTTTAAAATTCATAGGCAATGTGCAGACGAAATGGAGACAAGACCACATGCTTAAAGAGAAATACAGTTTACTGGAAAAAAAGCATTAGGGAAAGGTGCTTGGGATGAAAAGGAAATTCAACCATGTATTCTACCTTGCTCAAGACATCCTAATAGAATCACAGCATTGGAAGGGACTTCTAGGGTGCTCTAGTCCAACCCCCTGCACAATGTCTCTCTCTCTCGGCTTGGCACAATGTAGGAAATTCACAAATACCTCCCCCTAAATCCACAGGGTCCGCATTGCTATCTAGCCTCTGTTTCAAAACCTCCAAGGAAGGAGAGCCCACCACCTCCCGAGGAAGCCTGTTCCACTGAGGAACCGCTCTAAACTCACAAACACCTCCCCCTAAATTCACAGGATCCGCATTGCTGTCAGATGGCCCTCTAGCCTCTGTTTAAAAACCTCCAAGGAAGGAGAGCCCACCACCTCCCGAGGAAGCCTGTTCCACTGAGGAACCGCTCTAAACTCACAAACACCTCCCCCTAAATTCACAGGATCCTCATTGCCGTCAGATGGCCCTCTAGCCTCTGTTGAAAAACCTCCAAGGAAGGAGAGCCCACCACCTCCCGAGGAAGCCTGTTCCACTGAGGAACCGCTCTAAACTCACAAACACCTCCCCCTAAATTCACAGGATCTTCATTGCTGTCAGATGGCCCTCTAGCCTCTGTTTAAAAACCTCCAAGGAAGGAGAGCCCACCACCTCCCGAGGAAGCCTGTTCCACTGAGGAACCGCTCTAAACTCACAGATACCTCCCCCTAAATTCACAGGATCCTCATTGCTGTCAGATGGCCCTCTAGCCTCTGTTTAAAAACCTCCAAGGAAGGAGAGCCCACCACCTCCCGAGGAAGCCTGTTCCACTGAGGAACTGCTCTAACGGTCAGGAAGTTCTTCCTAATGTTGAGCCGGAAACCCTTTTGATTTAATTTCAACCTACTGGTTCTGATCCTACCTCTTGGAGTCACAGAAAATAATTCCACACCATCCTCTATATGACAGCCTTCAAGTACTTGAAGATGGCGATCGTATCACCTCTCAGCTGCCTCCTCTCCAGGCTAAACATGCCCAGCTCCTTCAGCCTTTCTTCATAAAACTTGAACTCCAGACCCCTCACCATCTTTGTCGCCCTCCTCTGGACCCGCTCCAGTTTGTCTATATCCTTCTTAAAAAGTGGTGCCCAAAACTGAACACAAAACTCCAGGTGAGGTCTTGCCAGAGCAGAGTAAAGCGACCCCATCACTTCACATGATCTGTACAGTATACTTTTGTTGATACAGCCCAAAATTGCATTTGCCTTTTTAGCCTGTTGACTCATGTTCAGCGTATGGTCCACGAAAAGTTACATGGCTATTTTCATCATAGCGATCCTTGTCGTTTCTTGTTCTCAGCGACACAAAGCTTGGAAGAACAGCTGTTAAGCTCCCATATCAAAACATTCTTATAAACAAGGTGCTAACTGATCAATAGTGAGGTTACAGGTCAACACATTTCCTTCTCGGTTTTCCCCGGGCAGAGTACAGACAGTTTCTAATTGGATACAAACTACGTAACACCATATCCTGTTTCCTAGCAAAACATGTGCTAACCCCGTAAAGACTGAAATGTCAGTAACTTGAATTCCAAAAGATATAAAACATGCCAGCCTTAGATCCTAATTTCACAGTCGGAGGCATGGTGGCTTAGGGTTGCCAAGTCCAATTCAAGAAATATCTGGGGACTTTGGGGGTGGAGCCAGGAGACTTCGGGGGTGGAGCCAGAAGCAAGGTTGTGACAAGTATAATTGAACTCCAAAGGGAGCGCTGACCATCACGTTTAAAGGAAATGCATGCCTTCCCTCCGTTGGAAAAAATGACGGATAGGGGCACCTCCTTTGGGGGCTCATAGATTTGGACCCTCTGGCCCAATCTTTTTGAAACTTGGAGAGTCTTTTGAGGAGAGGCATTGGGTGCTATGCTGCAAATTCGGTGCCTCTACCTCCAACAACAGCACCCCCCCTCCCCTGAGTCCCAAATACCCACAGATCGATTTTCCATTATACCCTATGGGAATCGGTCTCCATAGGGAATAATGGAGTGCCCAGCAGACAATTCCCTCCCTCCCCCCGCTTTCTGATGACCCTGAAGTGGGGGGGCTATAAACCGGAGGATCCCCTGCCTGGGGATTATAATCAACCAAAAGGGATCAAAGTTAATAAGACAGGCAATGAAAGAAACAAACACTGTGTGATGTGCAGGCTAACAATATTTAATAAAACCATTTTAAAACCTTTGTAAATTATCTTTTTATACTTCATGTTATGAGGTCCATTTTCATATTTCAATATAATAAGAAAAGTCCTATGAGCACCTGGCTGTAGGTTCATTTCGTCAATGGGCTTCCTCAGGAGTAATCCTTCCTAAAATTCTTCCGGGGGTTACCAGCCTCTTGTAACAAATTAGTATAAATGCTCTTCTGCAACATCTTCTAGGTCCAATTCTCTCAGCCACTCCATGACACGTAAGTGCATATATTTATATTTGAAGCTTAAGCCAGTCCAAACTTATTCTTTTAACCAGATGCACAAGCCTTCTGGAGTTTGCTGGCCTTTATAGCTCTCTATAACCGGGGGGGGGGGGGGGGGAGGCAACAGTAGTTCTCAGGATGTTTTTTGCTTACAACTCCCATCAGCCCCAGCCATTAGCCATGCTGGCTGGGGCTGATGGGAGTCGTAGGCAAAAAAAACATCTGGAGAGCTACCCTTGGCCACCCCTGCCCTCCAATATTTTTATTGGAAGCAAGCTGTTTTTTTAGACGGCCACTTGCTCTTCTACTCTCTATAATTACTTACTTATTTTTAATTTTAATTTCGAGCAAGCCATTCCTTTGACAGCAGATCAGCGCCAAGCCACTTAAGTGTGTGGTTTTAAGTAGGCCAGTCCTGTGCCTCCGCAGATTGCAAAACGAGTCTACTGCCAGTGCCCTATGCGATGCCTATGCAGTCCCCACCTGGGGATTGGCAAGCCTATGGTGGCTGTATGTAAGAAATACCTCTGGCATGCGGCCAGATACGCCCATCGCGCCCAAAGGCCACTGACTGAAAGAAATCATCTTGAGCAGGGGTGGCCAAACTTGCTTCATGTAAGAGCCACATAGAATAAATAACAGATGTTTGAGAGCCACATGACAGGAAGGAAGGAAGGAAGGAAGGGAGGGAGGGAGGGAGGGAAGGCAGGGAGGGAAGGGAGGAAGGAAGGAAGGGAAGAAGGGAGGGAGGAAAGGGAGGAAGGAAGGGAGGGAGAGGGCAGGGAGGGAAGGGAGGAAGGGAAGAAGGAAGGAAGGAAGGGAGGGGAGGGAGGGAGGGAAGGCAGGGAGGGAGGAAGGAAGGAGGGGAGGGAGGGAGGAAAGGAAGGAAGGAGGGAGGAAGGAGGGAGGGAAGGAAGGAAGGGAGAGAAGGGAAGGGAGGAAGGAAGGAAGGGGGAAGGGAGGGAAGAGATGGAAGGAAGGAAGGGAGGGAGGGAAGAGAGGGAAGGAAGGGAGGGAGGAAGGAAGGAGGGAAGGAAGGAAGGAGGGAGGGAAGGAAGGAAGGGGGAAGGGAGGGAGGGAGAACAACCTCTAGAAACCACCATAGAAGATCAAGAAAAAAACAAAACAGAAATGGGGACATTTCTTCCACTCCTGCCCTCCCTCTTTGCCCTGTAACTCAGCACCAGAGTCCTCTCTACCACTGTGACACCAATCCAGAGAGACCGAAAGCACTCCAGTCTCACCGGAGGAGTAGCCACCTTCACATTTGAGCATAGCCCCTTCAGAAGGAGCAGTTTTACTCATGGAAGCCAGGGCTGGTGAAATTGCCTTGCATCAATACTTCTGGTTCAGCTCCTGACTGCTCCTGGGGCCACATTCCCTGAGCTCCTCCCGCACCCTGTCTTCACAGCGAGGGAGGGGCTTTGGCTCAGTGGTGGAGCATCTGCTTTGCATTCAGAAGGTCCCAGGTTCAATCCCCCCAAATCTTCAGTTTAAAAGGACTAAAAAGTAGGTGATGTGAAAGATCTCTGCCTGAGATCTGGGAGAGCTGCTGACAGTCTGAGTAGACGATACTGACCTTGGTGGACCAAGGCTTTGGTTCCATACAAGGCAGCTGTGTGTGTGTATATGTATGTGTGTGTGTGTGTGTGTACTCTCATATCTATGAGCTATCCATGGTGCTGATGGCTGCTAGCCCTTTGGCAACCTTGCCTTACAGGCAGACCCGTGCAAACTACTGGGAAAACGACAGGGTGTGGTCACCAGGAAGCCTATTTAGAGTTAGGGCAATTCTTGGTTTCCTCATCTTATCACGTTGCCTACAGAATTCCTCATCAGCTGGGACTGCCTAAATAAAAATATCTGTTACTCTACCCAGAAACTGGTTGCATGAGATCTTGTACTAGCAGAAATGCAAGTGCGGATACAATGTCAGAGTTAGCACTCCTTCCTTCCTTCCTTCCTTCCTTCCTTCCTTCCTTCTTCCTTCCTTCCTTCCTTCCTTCCTTCCTTCCTTCCTTCCTTCCTTCCTTCCTTCCTTCCTTCCTTCCTTCCTTCCTTCCGACATGGAAGTGGATACCCTGAAACTCCAGGAAGAGCTCCACAAATTGACTCCTAGTCATGGTGACTAAAGGGAACCCCCATGTTCAGTCAACCTCTGAATCCCAGAGCCAGGAGGCAGCATCAAGGGAAGGCCTCAATCTCTATGCCCTGTTGTTTGTCCTCCAGAGGAACTGGTTGGCCATTGTGTGAGACAGGAGGCTGGATTCGATGAACCACTGATCTGATCGAGTAGAGCTCTTCTGATGTTCTAATGAAGGCCTCAGCCTTTATGTCCTGTTCTCGCCCCTCCAGAGGAACTAGCTGGCCACAGTGTAAGGCAGGATGCTGGACTAGATGGACCACTATTCTGATTCTACAAGGCTCTTCTGATGTTCTAATGAAGGCCTTGGCCTCTATGCCCTGTTGTTGACCCTTCAGTGGAACTGGTTGGCCACTGGGTGAGACAGGATGCTGGACTAGATGGACCTCACTGATCTGATCCATCAGGGCTCTTCTGATGTTCTAATGAAGGCCTTGGCCTTTATGCCCTGTTGTTGGCCCTCCAGAGGAACTGGCTGGCCACTGGGTGAGACAGGATGCTGGAGTACTAGATGGACCACTGGTTGGATCCAGCAGGGCTCTACTTGTGTTCTTATGAAGGCTTTGACTTCTATGCCCTGTTGTTGGCCCTTCAGAGGACCAGGTTGGCCGCTGTGTGAGACAGGAAGATGGACTAGATGGCCCACCGATATGGTCCAGAAGGACTGTTCTTAAGTGCAAATAAATAAAACATGCGTCCATCAGAAGATCAAGGGCATCCGTTAGTCTTCTGGATTTGCCAACCATCCCTTTCAGAGGGTCTCGTGTTCTAGCAGTACGGCAATGAAAAATGTCTCTCTCGTCGCTCCCCACAAGATTTGATTGATTTCATGACTTCTTTACTTGCCTTCCGCTTCTCTGGACTGTCAAAGCCCCGAAGTCAGCTTTCCTGTGGCTGAATAAAGAAAATGCACCTTGTTAAGAGAGGTTCTCCTCCTCCTCCGCCCAGGGACAAAAATCTGGCTTTGTTCCTCCCTCCCGCTTGACACCCATCTCCTTAACTAACAAACAATGGGTTGACCACCACGTGTGGGGCCCCCGCGGCCTATGGAGATCCTCCCACACCCCCGTGCTAATTTTCACTCACAGCTGTGGCAATTAGAAATGTGTGCTTAATGGAGTGTCATGTTAATTGTTCCCCAGTTAACCAATGCCTCCCGTTAATTGTCCGATTGATTAACCTATTGAAATGTTAAGTGACTCAGTTTCCTCCCAGAGCAAATACAGGGAACCTCATCTGCTGGAGGGAAGGGGGGGGCGGGAAACACTATCCCTGCTCATGCCCCCCCCCCTCCAATGTACTGGTATTTCTCTCCACCCCCCTCTGCTTTTTAATTAGATGAGTTAATTTGACATGCATTTGTCTGCCGGGAAAGGTTATCAGCTCTGGAGGTGACCCGCGGAGCCAAGGTGCGCTTCGCCATCCTTAATAGAATGGGTTTAAGGCGATGGCTGCTAGACTCGATTGCATTCGGATGGTAATTAATGAGATTTTTGTCTTCCTCCCTGGCTCTCTCGCCCTCCTCCTTCTCTAGCTTTAACTATGCAAAGAGATAATGCTCTTGTGGGCCTGCCGGGGCCCAAAACACACAAACGGCCTGGAAGCACCCTGCGGTCAAACACAATTTTATTCCCGTTTAAGGTTTTGCGGACCCCTAGGTGAAAGGTCCACATAGCCCACCAGTCCGACCTGAAGAAAGGAGCCTGGAGTGCCGGCTGTTTGATGGTGGAATATATGAACATATGGAGCTGCCTTATACTGAATCAGACCCTCAAAGGTCCATCAAAGTCAGTATTGTCTTCTCAGAATGGCAGCGGCTCTCTGGGGTCTCAAGCGGAGGTGTTTCACACCTATTTGCCTGGACCCTTTTTTGGAGATGCCGGGATTGAACCTGGGACCTTCTGCTTCCCAAGCAGATGCTCTACCACTGAGCCACCGTCCCTCCCCAATAAAATTAGCCCAGTCAGATCTCGGAAGCGATGCAATTACGGCCCTGGTATCTGAAGAAGTGTGCCTGTACGTGAAAGCTGACACCCAGAGTTAAACTTTGTTGGTCTTCAAGGTGCCCCTGGATTCAAACTCGGCCCTGGTCAGTAGCTGGATGGGAGACCACCAAAGATGTCCAGGGTTGCTATGTAGAGGTAGGCCAATGGCAAAGCCCCTGGGATCATCTCTTGCCTTGAAAACCTCGAGGGGTCACCGATGCCCCTAAGCTGCAGAGTCTTGTGAGCAAAAATTCTACTTTGTTTTTTTTGTTTTAACAATTTATTAATAACATATGGTTATAATAATAATAATAACAATAATAATAGATTTTAATTGTATCCCGCCCTCCCCGCCTAGGCAGCTCAGGGCGGCTAACAACATTTTATACATTTACAATTAATAGATAAAAACTTTGAATTTAACAATTAAAAATTAAACATATAAAAACCAGTTAATAGATTTAAAATACATCATTTAAGTTAATTTAAATTTATCTGGCAGTAGTAATGGTTAGTTCTGTGACGCTGATTCTGCCAGTTTACAAAACTTAATTATAAATTTTCTATACTAACCCATATGATATTTCAACCCCCCCTCCCTCCAATGTTTGACTTCCCCGAAGTTATAGATTTAAGTTCAATGCTAAAGGTACCGCTAACCAATCAAAGTTCAGTATTCTTTTTTTTTCTCAATAATACTAAAAAAATTGTCCAATGTCTTTTTACATTCCACTCTTTCTCCCTATATCCTTTAAATTTCTTCCACTCCTTTTTGAATATTTCTAAATCATAATCTCTTAAAGTTCTAGTTAATTTGTCCATCTCACTCCACGATAAAACTTTCACAATCCAATCCCATTTTTCTGGTATTTTTCCTTGCTTCCACAGCTGCGCATACAATGTCCTGGCAGCTGATAGCAAGTGCCAAATTAAAGTCCTGTCTTCTTTTGGGAATTTTTCTAATTGTAATCCAAGCAAAAAAGTCTCTGCAGTTTTTACAAAAATTCTACTTTGTGAGCTACAGGCATTAAAGTGGGGAGCGACCGCACCAATTGATGTGCTCTGAGGTCCTCCTTCCTGAGCGAAGACAAAAACGTAGGAGCCGGAGGCTAAAAAAATCTGTGAACTAGCTCACGCCAACTCAGCTTAGAGGGAACACTGGCGGTCAGCATACGTCGCCAGAAGTCAGTTGTGACTTGACATCAAAAAAACATTTTTAAGGTGCCTTAAGACTATTCCCCTCCCCCACAATGAGATCTTTCCTTTTTCACAGCTACCCTTCCCTTGGAATAAACATGCCACGAATCCAGTGTCTGTAAAGCCCAGTACTGCAGTCCATACTCTCTGCTCACGACCTGAGTTCAATCCCGGTAGAAATTGGGTTCACGTAGCCAGCTCAAGGTTAAGAACATAAGAGAAGCCATGTTAGATCAGGCCAATGGCCCATCCAGTCCAACACTCTGTGTCACACAGTGGCAAAAAATTTTTGTGGCTAATAGCCACTGATGGACCTCTGCTCCATATTTTTATCTAAACCCCTCTTGAAGGTGGTTATGCTTGGGGCCGCCACCACCTCTTGTGGCAGTGAATTCCACATGTTAATCACCCTTTGGGTGAAGAAGTACTTCCTTTTATCCATTTTAACCTGTCTGCTCAGCAATTTCATTGAATGCCCACGAGTTCTTGTATTGTGAGAAAGGGAGAAAAGTACTTCTTTCTCTACTTTCTCCATCCCATGCATTATCTTGTAAGCCTCTATCATGTCACCCCGCAGTCGACGTTTCTCCAAGCTAAAGAGCCCCAAGCGTTTCAACCTTTCTTCATACGGAAAGTGTTCCAGCTCTTTAATCATTGTGGTTGCCCTTTTCTGGACCGACTCATAACAACATACAGTAGGTTGATTCATCTTTCCATCCTTCCGAGGTCAGTCAAATGAGTACCCAGCTTGCTGGGGGGAAAGTGTAGATGACTGGGGAAGCTGGTTCAGGTAGCCAGCTCCAGGTTGACTCAGCCCTCCATCCTTCTGAGGTCAGTCAAATGAGTACCCAGCTTGCTGAGGGGAAAGTGTAGATGACCGGGGAAGGCAATGGCAAACCACCCCGTAAAAAGTCTGCCGTGAAAATGTTGTGAAAGCAACGTCACCCCAGAGTCAGAAATGACTGGTGGTTGCACAGGGGAGTACCTTTGTTTTTTACATACCTACAGGGTGGGATTCTTGTAGGAGCTCCTTTGCATATTTGGCCACACATCCCTGATGTAGCCAATCCTCCAAGAGCTTACAAAAAAGAGCCATGTCAGCTCTTGCAGGACTGGCTACATCACAGATGTGTGGCCTAATAGGCAAAGAGCTGCTGCTAGAATTCCACCCCTGCATATACAGTATTTTGGGGGGAAAGATATGATTATGCAGCTCCAAATTGGTAGGCGTTTGTTATCACAATGGATGTCTGGCAATTAAGTACCATTTAACTGGCTGCCTATTCCAATCAATCAATCAATCAACATTTTATTTATATCCCGCCCTCCCCGCCGAAGCAGGCTCAGGGCAGCTAACAACATCAAATCCAGTAAATTATACAATAAATATTTAAAATCAGTAGCTAATTTAAACAGTTTAATTTAAAATTCCTAAAATTAACCTTCTGGTGCTATTTCGGCATGATGGTGAAAATCGCTTAGGCGAGTCCCTCTGTCATTTTTATCGGTGAAGGCCATCCCAAAAAAGGATGGTCTTGCAGGCCCTGTGAAACTGTTCAAAGTCCCGCAGGGCCCGCACTTCTTCTGGGAGCTGGTTCCATAGGTGTGGAGCTACAATAGAGAAGGCCTGCATGCGAGTGCTCTGCAGTTTTGCCTCCTTCGGCCCGGGGATGGTCAGTTGGTTCTTCCCTGCTGACCTCAGTGCTCTCTGGGGTTCGTATGGGGAAAGACGGTCCCTCAGGTAGGCAGGTCCTCGGCCATATAGGGCTTTAAAGGTGATAACTTTGTAACGAATCCGGTATGTAACTGGCAACCAGTGCAGTCCGCGCAGCCCTGGCTGTATGTGCTCCCATTTCGGGAGCCCCAATAACAGCCTAGCCGCCGCGTTCTGCACCAACTGCAGCTTCTGGGTTCGGCACAGAGGCAGTGCCATGTAGAGGGCATTACAGTAATCCAATTTTGAGGTGACCGTTGCATGAATCACTGTTGCTAGGTCCTGACGCTCTAGGAAGGGGACCAACTGCCTTGCCCGTCTTAGATGAAAGAAGGCTGACTTAGCAGTGGCTGCTATCTGGGCCTCTGTTCCCCAGTCGGCTGATCGATCAATGCAATGTAGTAGTAAAGAACTGCCTGGTAGGAAGCTCACCATGACCCCGGTAGACCCAAGTGGGTAGCTGGGTTGGTTTGAAGCAAAAGAACAAAATTTTAGTCCAGTGGCACCTTTAAGACCATGAAAGTTTCATTCTGGGTATAAGCTTTCATGTGCACGCATGCTGAAGTGTGTGCACACACACATAAGAACATAAGAGAAACCATGTTGGATCAGGCCAGTGGCCCATCCAGTCCAACACTCTGTGTCACACATAAGAACATAAGAGAAGTCATGTTGGATCAGGCCAATGGCCCATCCAGTCCAACACTCTGTGTTACACATAAGAACATAAGAGAAGCCATGTTGGATCAGGCCAATGGCCCATCCAGTCTGACACTCTGTGTCACATGAGAACATAAGAGAAGCCATGTTGGATCAGGCCAATGGCCCATCCAGTCCAACACTCTGTGTCACATAAGAACATAAGAGAAGCCATGTTGGATTAGGCCAGTGGCCCATTCAGTCCAACACTCTGTGTCACATATGAACGTAATAGAAGCCATGTTGGATCAGGCCAGTGGCCCATCCAGTCCAACACTCTGTGTCACATAAGAACATAAGAGAAGCCATGTTGGATTAGGCCAATGGCCTATCCAGTCCAACACTCTGTGTCACATAAGAACATAAGAGAAGCCATGCTGGATCAGGCCAATAGCCCATCCAGTCCAACACTCTGTGTCACATAAGAACATAAGAGAAGCCATGTTGGATCAGGCCAATGGCCCATCCAGTCCTACACTCTGTGTCACATAAGAACATAAGAGAAGCTGTGTTGGATCAGGCTAGTGGCCCATCCAGTCCAACACTCTGTGTCACACATAAGAACATAAGAGAAGCCATCTTGGATCAGGCCAATGGCCCATCCAGTCCAACACTCTGTGTCACACATAAGAACACAAGAGAAGCCATGTTGGATCAGGCCAGTGGCCCATCCAGTCCAACACTCTGTGTCACACATAAGAACATAAGAGAAGCCATCTTGGATCAGGCCAATGGCCCATCCAGTCTAACACTCTGTGTCACACATAAGAACATAAGAGAAGCCATGTTGGATCAGGCCAGTGGCCCATCCAGTCCAACACTCTGTGTCACACATAAGAACATAAGAGAAGCCATGTTAGGTCAGGCCAATGGCCCATCCAGTCCAACACTCTGTCACACAGTGGCCAGGAAAAAAAAAAAACAGGTGCCATCAGGAGGTCCGTCAGTGGGGCTAGAACACTAGAAGCCCTCCCACTGTTGCCTCCCCCCAAGCACCAAGAATACCGAGCATCACGTGCCCCAGACAGAGAGTTCCAAGAACAAGCTGTGACCAATAGCCACTGGTGGACCTCTGCTCCATAGGTTTATCCAAACCCCTCTTAAAACCGTCTAGGCTCGTAGCTGCCACCACCTCCTGTGGCAGTGAATTCCATGGGTTAATCACCCTTTGGGTGAAGAAAGTTTATACGAAAGGTTATATCCAGAATTAGACTTCCTTGGTCTTGAAGGTGCCGCTGGACTCAAACTTTGCTCATGAACTCTAGGTAGCCTTAGGCTTGCAATTCTGGCCAGTATAAGAAGTGAAAATCTCTGTCACTTAGGGTTTCCAGCTCTAGGTTGGGAAATACCTGGAATTTCAGGGCTGGAACCTGGGGAGAGTGGAGCTTGTGGAGTGGAGGGAGCTCAGCAGAATATAATGCCATAGAGTCTACCTGCCAAATAGGGATGCCAACCTCCAGGTGAGGATCCCCTGGAATTAAATCTCAACTCCAGACTACAACGGTCAGTTCTCCTGGAGGAAATGGACACTTTGAAGGGTGGACTTCTGAAGGTGCCAAACATGGATCTGGCAACCCTACAGCCAAAGGGGCCATTTTCCTCCTGGAGAACTGATCTCTGTCATCTGGAGAGATGTTGTAATGCTGGGAGCTCTCCAGGCCCCACCTGGAGGTTGGCAGCCCTAAAGCATCTAATCTTAGTCAGCCCTTGAGCATTTAGAAAGGACGTCTGTGATAACTAAGAGCCAGCTTGTGTTTCTCAAGAACAAGTCCTGTTAGACTAACCTTATGTTTAAAAAAAAGTTACTACCTTGCTAGATCAGCCTACAGCCAAAGGAGACATTTCCTCCTGGAGAACTGATCTCTGTCATCTGGAGATCTGCTGTAATGCTGGGAGCTCTCCAGGCCCCACCTGGAGGTTGGCAGCCCTAAAGCATCTAATCTTAGTCAGCCCTTGAGCATTTAGAAAGGACGTCTGTGATAACTAAGAGCCAGCTTGTGTTTCTCAAGAACAAGTCCTGTTAGACTAACCTTAGGCTTAAAAAAAAAAATTACTACCTTGCTAGATCAGGGGAATGCTGTAGACATAGTTTATCTTGATTTCAGTAAGGCTTTTCATTAAGTTCCACATAATATTCTTGTTGACCAATCGGTAAAATGTGGTTTGGATCCTGTTGCTGTTAGTTGGATCTGTAACTGGTTGACAGATCATACCCAAAGGGTGTTTGTGAATGATGCCTCATCCTCTTGGAGAGGAGAGATAAGTGGATCACTTTTGACCTCACCTAGAGTCTTGTGTTCAGTTTTGGGCTCCACAATTTAAGAAGGCTATAGACAAGCCAGAGCATGTCCAGAGGAGGGCAACGAAGATGGTGAAGGGTCTGGAGACCAACTTCTATGAGGAAAGATTGAAGGAATTAGGCAGATCATGAGAGGGAGGGCAGGAAGGGTTGCATCAGTGCTTCATTCTCGTGGCCCTTTCTTACACACCCAGGGAAATGCTGATTGCCGCTTTGGGATCAGTCTGCAATTTTTCTCCAGGCCAGTTCGGTTACGGATCCTGGAGGTTTTTTTTTTTTTTTTTGCCATCTTCTGCTCATAGAGCAGGGGTCATTGAGTGTGTGTGTGGGGGGAGGGAAGGTA
Organism: Heteronotia binoei; assembly: GCF_032191835.1. Taxonomy (NCBI): domain Eukaryota; kingdom Metazoa; phylum Chordata; class Lepidosauria; order Squamata; family Gekkonidae; genus Heteronotia; species Heteronotia binoei. Next base: position 12,321,067 of record NC_083243.1, on the reverse strand, counting down.
TTTGTGAATTCCCTGCATTGTGCAGGGGGTTGGACTAAATGACCCTAGAGGTCCCTTCCTACTCTATGATTCTTCGACCTTGGGACATTTTAAAGACAAAAAGGATCCTCACCTGCTAAGTCAAGAATTCTGCAGTGCAGGAAAGTTTTCAATGAGCTTCGTGGCTGAAAATCAGCCTGTATTTCTCATTTTACTTGTAAAAATATATATATATTTGCATTTGTGTGTCTGTGTGTGTGTGTGTGTGTGGGAGAGAGAGAGAGAGAGTCTCTGTGTGCGTGCAAGGTGGTAGCAGCTACAAGCATATACAGTTGTTGGCTCTCCAGAGGAACTGGCTGCCCACCGTGTGAGACAGGATGCTGGACTAGGTGGAGCACTGGTCTGATCCAGCAGGGCTCTTCTGATGTTCTAATGAAGGCCTCGGCCTCTCTGCCCTGTTGCTGGCCCTCCAGAGGAACTGGTTGGCCACTGTATGAGACAGGATGCTGGACTAGATGGACTCTCACTGGTCTGATCCAGCAGGGCTCTTCTGATGTTCTAATGAAGGCCTCGGCCTCTCTGCCCTGTTGCTGGCCCTCCAGAGGAACTGGCTGGCCACACTGTGTGCAACAGGAGGCTGGACTAGAGGGACCCTCACTGGTCTGATCCAGCTGGGCTCTGACCTGGGCTTGCTTGGGCTACCCAGGTCAGGGCTATACCTCTTTTAAAGGTATCTTTAAAAGAGGTATAGCCCTGACCTGGGTAGCCCAGGCAAGCCCGATCTCATCAGATCTCAGAAGCTATGGAAGGTCGAATGGCAAGTACTTGAACTGGAGATCTCCTTGGAATGCAAGAGCTGGAGGCAGGGGCAGGCTTTATTGAGCCACCTCTCTGAATATCCCCCAGGCCCCCAGAAGGGGTCAGCCACTAGAGGTCACCATGACTTCCAGGTACACGCTCTCTCTCTCTCTCTCATACACACACACACACAAGAGAAGCAATGTTGGATCAGGCCAACGGCCCATCCAGTCCAACACTCTGTCACACAGTGGCCAAAAAAAACCAGGTGCCATCAGGAGGTCCACCAGTGGGGCCAGGATACCAGAAGCCCTCCCACTGTTGCCCCCAAAGCACCAAGAATACAGAGCATCACTGCCCCAGACAGAGAGTTCCATCACTACTCTGCAGCTAATAGCCCCTGATGGACCTCTGCTCCATATGTTTATCCAACCCCCTCTTGAAGCCATCTGTGCATGTAGCTGCCACCACCTCCTGTGGCAGTGAATTCCATGTGTGAATCACCCTTTGGGTGAAGAAGGACTTCATTCTAACCAGGCGCCTTTTCAGTTGCGGCACCTGCACTGTGGAACCAGCTCCCGGAGGAGGTGCGGGCCCTGCGGAACCTCGACCAGTTCCGCAGGGCCTGCAAGACTGCCCTTTTTAGACACGCCTATAATGATACGGACTGCTGAGTTGCAATGAACGAAGAACCGCCATCTCTAACACCATTTAAACTGGCAGAATCAGCGCCAGAACAGTTATTACTGCCAGATATATATATAATGTAATGTAAAATTAAGTATTTTAACTGAATTAACGGGTTTTTATATGTGTAATTTTAATTGCTAATCTAATGTTTTACTATTTATGTTAATATATTACTTACTGTTAGCCGCCCTGAGCCGCTTTGCGGGGAGGGCGGGGTAGAAATAAAATTTATTATTATTATTATTATTATTATTATTATTATTATTATTATTATTATTATTATTATTATTATTTATATGGCAGCTTCATGTCCTCAAGACTGTCGAGATAGGGGTCACAGCTCAGTGGTTTAGAGCATCTGCTTGGCATGCAGAAGTTCCTAGGTTCAATCCCCAGCATTTCCAGTTAAAAGGATCAGGTAGGGAGTAATAGCAAAGACCTCCACCTGTGACCCTGGAGAGCCAGTTTGGTGTAGTGGTTAAGTGTGCGGACTCTTATCTGAGAGAACCGGGTTTGATTCCCCACTCCTCCTCTTGCAGCTGCTGGAATGGCCTTGGGTCAGCCATAGCTCTCACAGGAGTCGCCCTTGAAAGGACAGCTGCTGTGAGAGCCCTCTCCAGCCCCACCCACCTCACAGGGTGTCTGTTGTAGGGGGAGAAGATATATGAGATTGTAGGCCGCTTTGAGACTCTGTCCTTGAAAGGGCAGCTGCTGTGAGAGCCCTCTAGCACCACCCACCTCACAGGGTGTCTGTTGTGGGGGAGGAAGGTAAAGGAGATTGTAGGCCGCTCTGATTCAGAGAGAAGGGCGGGGTATAAATCTGCAGTCGTCGTCGTCTTCTTCTCAGTGGAAAATACTGACCTGGATGGACTGATGCTTTGATCGATTGACAGAAGGCGGCTTCATGAATGTTCATGATGTATGAGAGAATCGTTCCGTAACATCCCCTTAGCCAAACAGCCCCCAAAAAAAGTCTTGAAAGGGGGAAAGCCAGTCACAGAACTCTCGAGCGCCAAGGCTGCTGGAGAAAGAAAGAGATAAATGTCGTTTCCTCTTTCAAGAGAAAAAAGCCCCAAATACTCCAACTCAGGTAGATAACTGTGAATGATAAATTACTTCCCCTACCCTCCCTGCCTTATACCGTCAGAAGATAGTAGTGCCTGACTCCACGATGGAAAACTCGTATCTCCCGTCCGCCCAAATTTTGTACGAACGAAGCTCGGAGCCAATTTCTGCTCAGAGGTAAGGGGGAGGGAGAGAAGAGCCGGGAGAAAACTGGCTGGTGGCTTCTTATCAAGAGCTTCAATCCCCATGCGAGGAGCGTACCTGGAGCAAAACGGAGTGGGGAAGTAAATAACGGTAGGGGTGGGGAGAAAAAGAATCCCTGGAGTGTGCTGGCTGTCTTGAACAGGAATGTACACTGTAGAAGTGATTGTGCCAGGCTCAGGGGTGCCATCCTCCAGGTGGGGACTGGAGACATCCCCATCCCCCCCAGAATTAAGAACATAAGAGAAGCCATGTTGGATCAGGCCAATTACCCATCCAGTCCATCACTCTGGGTCACACATAAGAACATAAGAGAAGCCATGTTGGATCAGGCCAATGGCCCATCCAGTCCATCACTCTGGGTCACACATAAGAACATAAGAGAAGCCATGTTGGATCAGGCCAGTGGCCCATCCAGTCCAACACTCTGTGTCACACATAAGAACATAAGAGAAGCCATGTTGGATCAGGCCAATGGCACACCCAGTCCAACATTCTGTGTCACACTTAAGAACATTAGATAAGCCATGTTGGATCAGGCCAATAGCCCATCCAGTCCATCACTCTGGGTCACACATAAGAACATAAGAGAAGCCATGTTGGATCAAGCCAATGGCCAATCCAGTCCAATACTCCGTGTTACATGGTGGCCAAAAAACCCAGGTGTCACCAGGAGGTTCATCAGTGGGGCCAGGACACTAAAAGCCCTCCCACTGTTGCCCCCCAAGCATCAAGAATACAGAGTATCACTGGCCCAGACATAAGAACATAAGACAAGCCATGTTGGATCAGGCCAATGGCCCATCCAGGCCAACACTCTGTGTCACACTGTGGCCAAAAAAACAGGTACCATCAGGAGGTCCATCAGTGGGGCCAGGACACTAGAAGCTCTCCCAAGCAACAAGAATACAGAGCATTACTGGCCCAGACATAAGAGAAGCCATGTTGGATCAGGCCAATTACCCATCCAGTCCAACACTCTGTGTCACACAGTAGTCAAAAAACCAGGGGCCATCAGGAGGTCCACCAGTGGGGGCAGGACACTAGAAGCCTTACCATTGTTGCCCCTCCCAAGAAACAAAAATACAGAGCATTACTGGCCCAGACTTAAGAACATAAGAGAAGCCATGTTGGATCGGGCCAATGGCCCATCCAGTTCAACACTCTGTTTCACACAGTGGCCAAAAAACCCAGGTGTCACCAGGAGGTCCATCAGTGGGGCCAGGACACTAGAAGCCCTCCCACTGTTGCTCCTCCCAAGCAACAAGAATACAGAGCATTACTGGCCCAGACATAAGAACATAAGAGAAGCCATGTTAGATCAGGCCAATGGCCCATCCAGTCCAACACTCTGTGTCACATAGTGGCCCAAAAAACCAAGTGCCATCAAGAGGTACATCAGCGGGACCAGGACACTAGAAGTCCTCATACTGTTGCCCCTGACCCCAAGCGCCAAGCATCACTGCCCCAGACAGAGAGTTCCAACAATACGTCGTGGCTGATTAGAACTGACCTTTGGACTGCAGAGGTCAGTTTTCCTGGAGAAAGGGCACATTCAGAGGCTGGACTGTAGGGCATTATATCTTCCCGCCCTGCCTCAACACCACCATCCATCTCAAGAGCAGCTCTCTCAGAGCTCTGTCAGCCCCACCTACCTCACAGGGTGTCTGTTGTGGGGAAAGAAAGGGAAGGACATTGGAAGCCATTACGAGACGCTGAGTGAAGGACAGGGTATAAATTCAACGCTTTTTCATCTTCTTCTTCTTGTTCTCCTCCTCTTCCTTCTCAGCCCCACCTACCTCACAGGGTGTCTGGTGGGGGGAGAGGAAAGGAAGGAAATTGTAAACTATTCTGAGACTCCAAGTGAAGGGCAGGTATAAATTCAACTCTTCTTCTCCTCCTTCTTCTCCTTCTCATTTAAACTGATCTGCATTTCTATACTGTTCTCCCACCCAGATAAAGATCCCCTCCCTCCTGCGATGTAGGATTCCCCTCCCCACCCTCTTTTAAAAGCCATTTTTCAGTTAGCAGAAATCCTCTTGCACTTGGAGAGCCAGTTTGGTGTAGTGGTTAAGTGTGTGGACTCTTATCTGGGAGAACCGGGTTTGATTCCCCCACTCCTCCACTTGCACCTGCTGGAATGGCCTTGGGTCAGCCATAGCTCTGGCAGAGGTTGTCCTTGAAAGGGCAGCTGCTGTGAGAGCCCTCTCAGCCCCACCCACCTCACAGGGTGTCTGTTGTGGGGGAGGAAGGGAAAGGAGATTGTAGGCCACTCTGAGACTCTGTCCTTGAAAGGGCAGCTGCTGGGAGAGCCCTCTCAGCCCTACCCACCTCACAGAGTGCTTGTTGTGGGGGAGGAAGGGAAAGGAGATTGTAGGCCGCTCTGAGACTCTGTCCTTGGAAGGGCAGCTGCTGTGAGAGCCCTCTCCAGCCCCACCCACCTCACAGGGTGTTTGTTGTGGGGGAGGAAGGGAAAGGAGATTGTGAGCCGCTCTGAGACTCTGTCCTTGGAAGGGCAGCTGCTGTGAGAGCCCTCTCCAGCCCCACTCACCTCACAGGGTGTCTGTTGCGGGGGAGAAATGGAAAGGAGATTGTAGGCCGCTCTGAGACTCTGTCCTTGAAAAGGCAGCTGCTGTGAGAGCCCTCTCCAGCCCCACCCACCTCACCGGGTGTCTGTTGTGGGGGAGGAAGGGAAAGGAGATTGTGAGCCACTCTGAGACTCTTCGGAGTGGAGGGCAGGATATAAATCCAATATCATCATCTTCTTCTTCTTCTTCTTCTTCTTCTTCTTCTTCTTCTTCTTCTTCTTCTTCTTCTTCTTCTTCTTCTTCTTCTTCTTCTTCTTCTTCTTCTTCTTCTTCTTCTTCTTCTTCTTCTTTGTCAGAACCAACTGTGGATATTTATTTCTTTAGATTGCGTCCGCACACTGCCAGAGATTGCACTATCCTTGTGCTATAGCGACAGTTGGCAACAGGGGTTTCCTTTCCCGACGATCCAGTTGTGAACAATTGTCACGGGGCATCAGCAGCATAACGTCCAACTGTGTTTCGACGCAGACTTAAAGAAGAAATAATGATATTGTGCCCCTCTGTCCCGTCTGCAGCCAGGTTTTCCAAGTCATTTGAGGGTTGCCAGCCATGGGTAAGGGAGGGATGGTGGCTCAGTGGTAGAGCATCTGCTTGGGAAGCAGAAGGTCCCAGGTTCAATCCCTGGCATCTCCAAAAAAGGGTCCAGGCAAATAGGTGTGAAAAACCTCAGCTTGAGGCCCTGGAGAGCCGCTGCCAGTCTGAGAAGACAATACTGACTTTGATGGACCAAGGGTCTGATTCAGTAGAAGGCAGCTTCATATGTGAGGAAATTCCTGGAGTTATTGGGGGCGGAGCTGGGGAGGGCGGCGCTTGTGGAGGGGAGGCGCCTTAGCAGGGTATAATGCCACAGACACCACCTTCCAAAGCAGCCATTTTCTCCAGAGGAACTGACTCTGTCATCTGGAGATCACAGAATCATAGAGTTGGAAGGGACCTCATTTATGTCAGATCCGGCCCTCATAACAAATGCGTTTGACAGCCCTGATTTAGAGATTCTGGAGCTCTGCTCCTGTGAGCTCCTGCCCAAAACGAGGCCTGGAGGGAGATCTCCAGGTCTCACCTGGTGGTTGGCAGGCCTAGGTCATTTGGATTGGGGCTCTCAACCACCATGGTTTCGAGACAAACCCTCCCGCAGACTCATTTACACACCCCAAAGTCCTCCTATGCCAGAGTTTGTATCAAGGCCTACGCCCTTTGCACAGCGTCAACGGCTATTCTATACGCAGCTACCTGAATTTCTCCTCAAACACAGTTAAAAAAGAGAACCCCAAACACAAGGCTAACATTCATCTCTTTGAAAAGGAGAGGAAGGACAAAGCAGAAAGAACGTAATTCTATTCCACTTCCTCGAGAGTGGGGAGGGGGTGGGAGGAATTAACCCCCCCCCCCAGAAATCAATGCCTCATTCAAGGGTATTGATCAGGACTCAATTAATTAGACTCTCAAGCTTACACTAGTTGATAAGACAACTTGTTAATTTAGTCAAGGCGCGCGTCTTCCCTACAGCGGCGAATAACCCTCTCGCTTGGAAAAAGACCTTCCGAGAATCTGAACACTTGCAACAACCAAGATATTGTGTGTGTATGTGTGTGTGAGAGAGAGAGAGGAAAGTCCCCTGTGCAAGTACCAGTCGTTTCCGACTCTGGGGTGATGTTGCTTTCACAACGTTTTCATGGCAGACTTTTTACGGGGTGGTTTGCCATTGCCTTCCCCGGTCATCTACACTTCCCCCCCAGCAAGCTGGGGACTCGTTTGACCGACCTCGGAAGGATGGAAGGCTGAGTCAACCTCAAGCCGGCTACCTGAAAACCCAGCTTCCGTCGGGGATCGAACTCAGGTCGTGAGCAAAGCTTAGGACGGCAGTACTGCGGCTTTAACACTCTGTGCCGCGGGGCTCTTCAGAGAGAGAGGTCTGTTCTAATTCCTTCACCTGTTTAGAGAATCTTCCCTTTTGATTCTATAAAATTTCCAGAATCTCCCCAGCTACTAGCCAGTGACTGAGGGTTAGAGCAACCAACTCCAGGTTGGGAAACTTCTAGAGATTTGCAGGTGGAGTCTGGAGAGGACAGGAACCTCAGTGGGGTACAATGCCCTACTGTCTACCTTCCAAAACATCCCTTTTCTCCAGGGGAACTGTTCCCCAGAGAGCACTTTGGCCTAGGTCAAAAAACCTGCTTTCAATCCCCGGCCCTCAAGAGGCCAGGCTCATGACAACTAGAGCAGGGCCTTTTCTGCAGTAGCCCCACACTGGTGGAATGAGCTCCCGGAGGAGGTCAGGGCCCTGCGAGAACTCGTACAGTTCTGCAGGGCCTGCAAGACGACACTCTTCCACCAGGCATTTGCAAGCTAGACCATTGGCTACTATAGTCTCCGAAAAATCTCTGGACCACCTCTTGCAATCTGCTCCGTATGGAACATCTGATCCTTTAAGATCTGCTTTACGGAGAACACCGAACTGGAATAGCGAGACGACGCCTTGAAGATCGTAGCACCCGAAATGTCCATTTCTGTGTTTTAAATTGCTTTTATTGTTTTTATGTTTTAGGATGTGTCTATATCTATGCATACGCATGCCCACGTGAGCCGCCCTGAGCCTGCCTCGGCGGGAAGGGCGGGATACAAATTGAATTAAATAAAAACAAATAAATCTCTGTAGTCTGGAGATGGAGCTGGTGCCAGAGACCCTGGTGCCCTAGGCCCCGCCCCTTCCCCAGGCAGACCCGGGGAGCAGAGAGTGGGATGGGGGCGGTGGCCTGTGCGCACACACTGCCGTGTCACCCTGCCACTCTCTGCTGAAGTCGAGAGCGGCGGAGCAGTGCATGCTCTCCTTCGAGCCTGTCTAAGAAGAATAAAATCATAGAGTTGGAAGGTACCTCCAGGGTCATCTAGTCCAACCCCCTGCAGAATGCAGGAAACTCACAAATACCTCCCCCTAAATCCACAGGCTCTTCATTGCTGTCAGATGGCCCTCTAGCCCCTGTTTCAAAACCTCCAAGGAAGGAGAGCCCACCACCTCCCGAGGAAGCCTGTTCCCCTGAGGAACCGCTCTAAACTCACAAACACCTCCCCCTAAATTCACAGGATCTTCATCGCTGTCAGATGGCCCTCTAGCCTCTGTTTCAAAACCTCCAAGGAAGGAGAGCCCACCACCTCCCGAGGAAGCCTGTTCCACTGAGGAACTGCTCTAAACTCACAAAGACTTTCCCCTAAATTCACAGGATCTTCATCGCTGTCAGATGGCCATCTAGCCTCTGTTTCAAAACCTCCAAGGAAGGAGAGCCCACCACCTCCAGAGGAAGCCTGTTCCACTGAGGAACCGCTCTAAACTCACAGATACCTCCCCCTAAATTCACAGGATCTTCATTGCTGTCAGATGGCCATCTAGCCTCTGTTTCAAAACCTCCAAGGAAGGAGAGCCCACCACCTCCCGAGGAAGCGGCTGAGAGGTGATATGATCACCATCTTCAAGTACTTGAAGGGTTCTGTGGCCCCGGAAGGTAGGACCAGAACCAATGGGTTGAAATTAAATCAAAAGAGTTTCCAGCTCAACATTGGGAAGAACTTCCTAACCGTTAGAGCGGTTCCTCAGTGGAACAGGCTTCCTCAGGAGGTGGTGGGCTCTCCTTCCTTGGAGGGGTCTGGAGACCAAGTCCTATGAAGAAAGGTTGAAGGAGCTGGGGATCTTTAGCCTGGAGAGGAGGCGGCTGAAAGGTGATATGATCACCATCTTCAAGTCCTTGAAGGGCTGACATCTAGAGGAGGGTGTAGAATTGTTTTCTGTGGCCCCAGAAGGTAGGACCAGAACCAATGGGTTGAAATTAAATCAAAAGAATTTTCGGCTCAACATTAGGAAGAACTTTCTGACCATTAGAGCGGTTCCTCAGTGGAACAGGCTTCCTCAGGAGGTGGTGGTCTCTCCTTCCCTGGAGGTTTTTAAACAGAGGCCAGATGGCCATCTGAAAGCAATGAAGATCCTGTGAATTTAGGGGGAGGTATTTGTGAGTTTCCTGCATTTGTGCAGGGGGTTGGACTAGATGACCCTAGAGGTCCCTTCCAACTCTATGATTCTAAGCCTGCTCCAGAACCACTTATATTGGAAGGGGTGTAGAAAGACCTGAGTCAGATTGAGGTGACAAGAGAGGAGGTCCTACAATTGATAGACGAATAAAAAACTAATAAGTCACCAGGTCCGGATGGCTTACATCCAAGAGTTCTGAAAGAACTCAAAGTTGAACTTGTGGATCTTCTGACAAAAATATGTAATCTTTCATTGAAATCTGCCTTTGTTCCTGAGGACTGGAAGGTAGCAAATGTTACCCCCATCTTTAAAAAGGGTTCCAGAGGAGATCCGGGAAACTACAAGCCAGTCAGTCTGACTTCAATACCGGGGAAATTGGTAGAAACCATTATCAAGGACAGAATGAGTAGGCACATTGATGAACACGGGTTATTGAGGAAGACTCAGCATGGGTTCTGTAAGGGAAGATCTTGCCTCACTAACCTGTTACATTTCTTTGAGGGGGTGAACAAACATGTGGACAAAGGAGACCCAATAGATGTTTACCTTGACTTCCAGAAAGCTTTTGATAAAGTTCCTCATCAAAGGCTCCTTAGTAAGCTCGAGAGTCATGGAGGAAAAGGACAGGTCCTCTTGTGGATCAAAAACTGGCTAATTAATAGGAAGCAGAGAGTGAGTATAAATGGGCAGTCTTCGCAGTGGAGGACAGTAAGCAGTGGAGTGCCGCAGGGCTCGGTACTGGGTCCCATGCTCTTTAACTTGTTCATAAATGATTTGGAGTTGGGAGTGAGCAGTGAAGTGGCCAAGTTTGCAGATGACACTAAATTGTTCAGGGTGGTGAGAACCAGAGAGGATTGTGAGGCACTCCAAAGGGATCTGTTGAGGCTGGGTGAGTGGGCGTCAGCGTGGCAGACGAGATTCAGTGTGGCCAAGTGCAAAGTAATGCACATTGGGGCCCAGAATCCCAGCTACAAATACAAGTTGATGGGGTGTGAACTGGCAGAGACTGACCAAGAGAGAGATCTTGGGGTCGTGGTAGATAACTCACTGAAAATGTCAAGACAGTGTGCGATTGCAATAAAAAAAGGCCAACGCCATGCTGGGAATTATTAGGAAGGGAATGGAAAACAAATCAGCCAGTATCATAATGCCCCTGTATAAATCAATGGTGCGGTCTCATTTGAAATACTGTGTGCAGTTCTGGTCACTGCACCTCAAAAAGGATATTATAGCATTGGAAAAAGTGCAGCAAAGGGCAACTAAAATGATTAAAGGTTTGGAACACTTTCCCTATGAAGAAAGGTTGAAACGCTTGGGTCTCTTTAGCTTGGAGAAACGTCGACTGCGGGGTGATATGATAGAGGTTTACAAGATTATGCATGGGATGGAGAAGGTAGAGAAAGAAGTACTTTTCTCCCTTTCTCACAATACAAGAACTTGTGGGCATTCGCTGAAATTGCCGAGCAGTCGGTTTAGAACGGATAAAAGGAGAACGGTTAGAACAGATAAAATCACCCAAAGGGTGATTAACATGTGGAATTCACTGCCACAGGAGGTGGTAGCAGCTACAAGCATAGCCAGCTTCAAGAGGGGGTTAGATAAAAATATGGAGCAGAGGTCCATCAGTGGCTATTAGCCACAGTGTGTGTATATATATATATATAAAAATTTCTGGCCACTGTGTGACACAGAGTGTTGGACTGGATGGGCCATTGGCCTGATCCAACATGGCTTCTCTTACATTCTTATGTGACACAGAGTGTTGGACTGGATGGGCCATTGGCCTGATCCAACATGGCTTCTCTTATGTTCTTAACTAATGATCCTTAGTCTAATATCAGTGCTTAAAATACTGGTAAGGGATAGAATAAACACATTTATGTAACAGAAGCAGAAGAAAAATTGCAAATTTATACCCTGCCCTTCTCTCTGAATCAGATACTCAGAGCAGCTTACAATCTCCTATATCTTCTCCCCTCACAACAGACACCCTGTGAGGTTGCTCTCCAGAGACAGACAGACAGACAGATAGATAGATAGATAGATCGATAGATAGATCAACTGATCTCTAGACTACAGAGATCAGCTGTCTTGGAGAAAATGGCTGCTTTGAAGGGTGGTCTCTAAGTAAGGTGTCCACTGTCCAGCTCTGGGTTGGGAAACTCCTGGAGATTTGGGGGAGTGGCGTCTGGGAAGGGCAGAATTTGTGGAGGGCAGGGACCCCTGCAGAGTATAAGGGCATAGAGTCCACACTCCAAAGCAGTCATTTTCTCCAGGGGACTGTTCTCTGTTGCCTGGATCAGGTAGAATTCCAGGAGATCTCCAGGCTCCACCCAGATGTTGGCAACCCTATCTGGAGACTAGTTGAACTTCTAGGAGATCTCCAGGCACCACCTGGAGGTTGACAACCCATAACTCTACCACACTGAGTCCCCTCCCCTCCCCAAACCATACCCTCTGTATTTTTGTTGTTGTTTTTGTTAAGTCGCACAGTCGAGTCCGACTCTTTGCGACCCCATCGACAAAGTCACGCCAGGCCCTCCTGTCTTCCACCATCCTCCGAAGTCTGCTCAAATCCGTGTTTGTTACATCAGTAACGCTGTCCAGCCATCTCATCTTTTGCCATCCCCATCTTCTTTTGCCTTCTGTCTTTCCCAGCACCAGGGTCTTCTCCAGTGAGGGCTCCCTTCTCATTTGGTGGCCAAAGGATTTGAGCTTCAGCTTCAGCATCTGATCTTCCAAAACCTCCAGGCACTCCCCAACCCTGAGTTGGCAACCCTAATTAGGCATCGCCTTATTTTTCTGGACCCAAACACAGAAGCGAGTGTGTGTCGCCTTCTCCTTTCAAATAAACCACGACAACAGAGATTTGGGACAGCCCGGCCCCAAAACAAAGAGGGTGGCGAGCCGGCCAGTCCGGCAAACTGTGAATGGAATGAAGGTATCCCAGAAGGCTTTGAAGACAGGGGCCGCACTTCCTGCTGCTCGGATCGGGAGGGGGGCCAGGAAAGGACAAAGCCCGTCGGGGGCAAGGGTCTCACCAACAGCTTTTTGGAGGCAGCAGTCTGCAATCAGCTGTACTCCAGGCCTGGGAGAATACTAATAAGCCGGTGAAGAGGCTGCCTGGCCAGCCATAATTCTATAGACGGGTTGAGTACCCCATAGTGTTCACCAAATAATGACAACTAATTGAGAATTTCTTGCACATTTGGCTCCGGGGAAACTCGTTCACACAGCTCATTGTGGGAGAAACATGGGCCCTCACCAATGACAGAGGACGGCTTGTCGAGGAGGCGGGATCCCGCCTCGCTTTCTTTCCCCCTGGACTTTCAGAAGTATGACAAAAATGTCTAATTTAATTTTCATTCAAAGAGTTATTATTATTTTTTCCCTCTCCCCACCCCCTCCTCGCTCCGTCGCTGGGATTATTCCGGCGTCTCTTGTACAGTGGCAGTCATTGCAGGTTTCGACATGATTTGCATTCATATTCTTAATTTCCCCCCCCCCTCCCTTAAGAAAAATGCTGACTGAATTTTTAGGAATTAAATCTCTCTTTCTCGCCTTCTGCTCCCTTCCTTTGCCGTATTTTCGCCGGCAAAAAAGAAAAAAAAATCTGCATTTCTGTGTCTGCAGGTGCCATGCTTTTGATTGAGACCAAAAATTAATAAATCAGCGGAAAAGAACACACCTATGGCTCACAGCAGGCCTCGAAAACCACATTCATAAAAGGGAGCTTTATGCCCTTGTATAAAGCCGGGAATATATTACAGGAACACTTGTTGCCTTTGGTCTCGATTTTTTTTCTTTTTCTTTTTTTGAGCCACAGACTGGTATCTTATTTTCCACGGCTTATGCGCAATCAACAGGTCCTTCGGCGCTTTGGCAGGTGACTTTGTTATTAATCTCTTATTTGACCGTTCTGGCATATTAATGAGGCAGACGCCAATCTCCCGAGTAAGGCATTAGTTGAAAAAGCGCACTTCGGACTCTGTGGCTTGCGGCTAGCCTACGACGGCGCAGGCCCAACGTAATAGAGCATTTCCCCCCCTTTAGCTCGGGTGCCGCTTAAAAGAGTATTTGACTAACATTATATCCCTCGCTGTGCTTTTCTTCCCTCACATACTTATTTCTTCGCTGCGAAACGCTATTACGAGGTTGCACAGCTTATTATGTTCCCTTCCCTTGCCGGTATCTCTGTATATTATTATGTGTTTTTCTCGTCTTTCCCCCAAAAAACAAAAATCTAACATTTAGAACCACGTTGCCCAAATCATATCTTTTTTTTTATGAATGGTGTTTCCTTTTTGGGGGGGAAAGGGGAGAGCTAATTAAACATCATGACCGATAAAGGGAGGAGGCCACATCTCTCAATGGAACCACAAGATTGTTTCAACCTATCCCTTTTGGAAACACTTTAATAAATATCATTATTATTATTTTTTTTAAGTGCTGGAATCCAACCAACTCTGATTCACCTTGTATTGGGGGTCTGATTGAAAGCCTGAAGGGAGAATTCCTAAGGGGTTGTTTAAGAACCTTCAAGGGGGGAAAACCACTAAGGCTTTAAGTCTTAAATTTGTGATTACTGAAATCTGCCCAAAATATATAATATTATGACTTTAAGCTTAACGGAGGGAGAGGGGGAGAAGAAAACCACAAAAGCCGCCTCCTACACTGTGGTAAAAACAGCTTTATTTAATACAGTAATTTATACATTTCCAAAATATAGTACAATACAATAAATCTGTTTTCGGTGTTCCTTTTCTGATTTTTGGAGGCAGCAGGCATGCTGTTGGCTTCTCAGCCAGAGGCGTTTTTTTCTATCGAAGTCGGTGATAAATGTCAAGTTTACATGTTCATATTTTTCATTTAAATTTTTTTTAAAAAAAAAAAAAGCCAGCTGCAAGCGACCTTGCATTTGCATCCAAGACGCCGTTGTCTCTTAATGGCAAACTGTCTGTCTTCCTGGGATTAAAGTCAGAAACATCCTGTCATTCCAGAGCCGTTGCTTTGCGAAGCCCTTCTCTCTATGAAACAGGGGCACTCGCTAACAGGGAAAAGGCAAAATGGTGCATCTCCCAGCTTGTAAGGCTGCCAACTCCAGCTTGGGGAAATGCCTCGAGATTTAGGGGTGGAGCTGGAGTTGAAGTCAAAAAGATGGTGTCGTTCCATGGGTGTCATTTGGAGAAGTCCTTTCTCTATGAAACGGTGGGGGCGGGGGGGGTGCTAACAGGAAAAAGGCAAAATGTTGCTTCTCCTAGCTTGTAAAGCTTGTTAAGGAATTCCTGGAGATTTAAGGCCGGAGCTATGGAAGAGCTGGGTTTGGAGAGAGGAGGACCCTTAATTTGGGTTGCCAAGCACCCTGCGGCTGCCGGCTGCCGGCGGGTCATGATGACATCACCCTGAAGTACCATAGAGTTCTCCCCCCAAATTGCTAGAGTGTCCCCCGCATGAAAACCATGGAGTTTCAAATGAATTCCTAGAGCATCCCACACGATGTGTCAGCGTGATATGTCACTTCCAGGTGATGTCATCACGTCATGCAATGATGGGTTCTTGGGGAGGCAGGGATTCCCCCCCCTCCCCCGACGGCCTTCTCCCTGCCAGCGGGTTGGGGCCCGCCAAACCGGGGGATTCCTCACCACTGGCGGGAACTTGGGAGCCCTAACCTCAATGGAGCATAATGCCATAGAGTCCATCTTTAGGGCTGCCAGGTCTGTATTGGAAAATACCTGAAAACTTTGGGGGCAGATCTGGGAGAGGGGGGGCTTGGAGAGGGGCCTCAGCGGGTACAATGCCGTAGAGCCCACCCTTCAAAGGAGGCCCGTAGCCACAGGGGGACTGTGAGGGACCTGCCTCCTAACTTCCTGTCAGGTGCCCCTGTTTCCTCAACCAGGTCCTCAACCTTCCCTCTCTTCCCCCCCTACCACCCTGTGGGAGGGAGGGGTGGCCCCTACCTTCTCAGCTTTCACCCCCACGGCCCCTTGAGAGGTGGCAGCGGGTGGGGGAGGGCTGTTGAAATCATACAGAAGGGGTGGCAGCAGCAGCGGCCCACCTCCCTCAATTTTTTTTTTCCCATTTGAAAGTTTTATTGGTTTTCTAAAAAGTTAAGAGGAGCGGGTAAGGGGGAATAGAAGACTATCGTTACAGAGAACAATATTATAATCCAATCTGCAGGTAATATACTTTCCTAAAACACAGATATTGTCCCATGTTATTATTGCTTTACATTAAACCATCAGCATCTAAATAATACGTTTTAATATGTTTCTGTTGTAAGTCTTCTTGTTAAAGTATCTATTTAAGCTGACATTTCCAATAAAAATGATATTATAAGAAAGGATACAGGAGGAAGGAGATATAAGTTCACACCGAAGAATCTTAAGTCTTGAATGTCTGACCAAGTATATAGTTTCACCCAATATTTTCTTGCTTCTTCTTTAGTTTTCCCAGCCAACAACTGGGATAAATAGTCCAGCTCAGCCGTTTCCAGAATTTTCCCCATCAAGTCCAATCTCGTGGGGATCTCCTGAAGCTTCCATCTCTGTGCCAAAAGAATCCTAGCCGCTGTGTTACCGCCTCCCACGTTTTAAAGCAGGGAAGGAGTGGGAGGAAAGAGAAGAAGAGGTGTTCTGAGTTACGCCCCCTGAGTCCAGCCAGAGGGGAAAAGACTGCTATGTGCCCCCCCCCCAACTAGTATTTATGAACCCGAACCAGGGGTGGAAGTCTAGCAGGAGCGCCTTTGCTGGGCATTCCATTATTCCCTATGGAGACCGATTCCCATAGGGTTGAATGGAGAATTGAACTGCGGGTCTCTGGGGCTTTGGAGAAGGCTGATTTTTTTAGGTAGAGGCACCAAATTTTCAGCATAGCATCTGATGTCTCTCTTCAAAACAGCCTCCGAGTTTCAAAAAGATTGGGCCAGGGGGTCCAATTCTATGAGCCCCCAAAGAAGGTGCCCCTATCCTTCATTATTTCAAATGGAGGGAAGGGATTTAAATGTATTTATTTATTTGTTGGATTTATATCCCACCCTCCCCGCCGAAGCAGGCTCAGGGCGGCTCACAACAATAAAACCTTTAACAGTTCAAGGCTTTGACAGTTAAAACACTGAACAAATTAAGCAATAAACAACCGAAATGATTTAAATCAATTTTGGTGCTAGTGTCATTAATTAATTTGAAGTTGTGCAATCCCTTTAAACGTGAAGGCCAGAACTCCCTTCAGAGTTCAAATATGCTTGTCACAACCTTGTTCCTGGCTCCACCCCCAAAGTCCCCAGATATTTCTTGAATTGGACTTGGTAACCCTATGCAAAATCTCTCCTCCCTCCTTCGTTTGGATTTGTGACTCTGCGCTTTGAAATCAGTCCTTTTACGCTTGCAGTGCTGCAGCGGCACCAGGCTCTGCTAGGCATTCTGTACACTGGGCTTGCAAACCCCCTCCCTTTGCTTGCGGAGTGATTCTGGGCTTCAGGACAGCCCTGTTGAGCTGGCATTGCAACAATGGCACTGGGTTCTGCTGGGCACTCCTTAATTGCACTGGTACTGCTGGGCTTGCAAAATTTTCCTACACCTTCAGTTTCTACTGTAGAGATTCTCTGGGACTTCAGTTCAGTTCTGCTGGGCTTCTATTGCCCTTCCTCCCCCCCCCCCTTTTCCTTGCTATTTTCCCCCTCCATTGGAAACAGAGGATTGGGAGGGATCTTTGTGAAACCCAGTCCCTGTAAATCGAATCCTCACCAAACTTGGAAGGCAAGTAGAGGAGAGTCAGCTGCGATTTTAGCAGCCAGGGCTGGTGTTTCCAAGTAGGCCAGGTAGGTGCTTGCCTAGGGCACCATCTGGCCAGGGGGGCGGACCAGCTGTGCTATGCACCCCTCAGGGCATCTGCACCACCCTGCCGCTCTCAGGAAGGCAAGAGTGGCAGAGCAGTGTGGCGAGTGCACTCCTCGGAGTCTGCCTTCCCCAAAGGAAGACATGCTGCCTAGCTGCTTTTACCTTCTTCCAGTCTGTGCTTCCAAAGCACAGACCAAGGGAAGGCAAGAGCAGCAGGGCAGTGTGTGGTGCACTCGGAGATGCTTGGAGCCTCCTTTGCTGTGCTGCCTTTGCCACCACAGGGGCAGGGGGCAGAGACTTAGGGTGTCAAGCATCGATATTTTGCAATAATCAAGCTTTTTGCTTTTAATCAAAGACTTGTTTTATTGAAACTCCATGACTTGCTCCAAGGACGGATACCTTGGAAGTAATGATTGATACAACACTGACTAGTATCTTATAGACTACTTCAAAAGGCAGGGTTACAGATAACTTCAAAAGAATAACATAAAGATGCAAATGTAGTTGAAGCTTCAAAGGCTACTTGCTAGTATCTCTTTCATGACTAAAGAATGTTAACATCTCCATTTCTCACATATTCTCTGTTAGCTGATAAGACATGGCTGTGTGAATCTGTGAGAGAGGCACTTTACACCATTAATACAAGGTTACAATAAACATCCTGGATTCAGAGGGATTTATTATGCCTCCACAGGGGAGGAAGGGAGAGAAAGCGGGGGGGTGGGGAGAGAAGAAAGCATGGAAGAAATTAGCATTTAGAAATAGCATGCTTGACATAGGGTGCCATAAACCCTGGTGCCGGGCCTGTTGGCAGCTCTAGCACACTGGGGGCGGGGTGGGGGGCGTTCTACCATGTCACAAACCTCACCAACCAAACTGGTTCATATAGCTCTTTAAAGTTCTTGATGGTTTGTGGTTTGCCACAGACCATCGCAAACTGCATTTTCCCAGTTTGTGCCCACCCCTAAATTCTAAGTGGATCTCAATGCAAGCCTGAACAGGGTTATTTCCTTCTAGTTGCATTGATTTCGATGGACTTAAAAGCGTGTAACTCTGTTTAGGATTGTGATGATCTAGCACTATCCTGTGGAAGTTTATTCAGAAGTCCCTCTCCCAGGCCTCAGATTCAACAGGAGCTCAGAGAATTGCAGCTCCTGAACCTTTCTGATGCCCCTTCTCCTCCTCCCCACCTACCTGCCTTGTCCACTGAATAAGAGGTGCAGCTGCATAACAATCCCCGGATTAGGAGAGCGGGCAGCCAGCCAGCCCCCAGGGGCTTTACCACACCCCCAGCAGCCCTCAGTAACCCCTGGAGAAGCCCACACCACCCTTTCTCCACTTCTTATGTGATTTTGGGCAGTGGGTGGCTTGCTGGCCTTTTGACTGGTGGGGGGGAGGCCCAGGAGAGCCCCAGGTGAGTGAGGCCTGCTTGGGCTGACTGGCTCTCTAGCCAGCCCAAGCAGGCCTCGCTCACCCGGGACTCTCTTCTTGCATCAGGTTGCTTTTGGTTGGGGAGGTGGCATATGCTAGTGAGTTATGCTAATAAGCTCCGCCACCTATTTTTCTACAAAATGACCCCTGCCCTCTCCTATTTTTAATGGGGCTTACTCTCAAGTAACCCTGACCTGGGTGGGCCAGGCTAGCCCAGTCTCGTCAGATCTTGGAAGCTAAGCAAGGTCAGCTGCGGTTGGTTCTTGGACGGGAGACCATCAGGGAAGGCCAGAGCTGCTGCTGAGAGACAGGCTATCGCAAGCCACCTCTGAACACCTCTTGTCTTGAAAGTCCACGTGCAATTACTGTCTCTATGCCATGTGTTCAAATGTCACCAGTTCTAAGGTTCTCAGTCCATTGATTTACTGGAAGTGGCCTTTTATCTTTCCAGTGTTTTAATGTGAGAGGTTTTTAGCTGTAGTAATGGTCCATTTTCATTGACCACTGGTTTGCTTTGACTTTTGTTTTTGAAACTGGTTCTCTTTTATCCCAGGGTGAATTAATTGTTATCTGTATCTATCTATCTGTATATCTATCTATCTATCATCTATCTATCATCTATCATCTATCTCTCTATCTCTCTATCTCTCTATCTCTCTATCTCTCTATCTATCTATCTATCTATCTATCTATCTATCTATCTATCTATCTATCTATCTATCTATCTATCTATCTATCTATCTATCTATCATCTCTCTCTCTCTCTCTATCTCTCTCTCTCTATCTCTCTATCTCTCTCTATCTATCTATCTATCTCTCTATCTCTCTCTCTCTCTCTCTGTCTCTCTCTCTCTCTCTCTCTCTCTCTCTCTCTCTCTATCTCTCTATCTATCATCTATCTATCTATCTATCTATCTATCTATCTATCTATCTATCTATCTATCTATCTATCTATCTGTCTGTCTATCTATCTCTCTCTATCTATCTATCATCTATCTATCTATCTATCTATCATCTATCTATCTATCTATCTATCTATCTATCTATCTATCTATCTATCTATCATCTATCTCTCTATCTCTATCTATCTATCTATCTATCTCTCTATCTCTCTCTATCTCTATCTATCTATCTATCTATCATCTATCTATCTCTCTATCTATCTCTCTCTCTCTCTCTCTCTCTCTCTATCTCTCTCTCTCTATCTATCTATCTCTCTATCTCTCTCTATCTATCTCTCTATCTCTCTCTATCTCTCTATCTCTCTATCTCTTTCTATCTATCTCTCTATCTCTCTCTATCTCTCTCTCTATCTATCATCTCTCTCTCTCTCTCTCTCTCTCTCTCTCTATCTCTCTCTCTCTATCTATCTATCTATCTATCTATCTATCTATCTATCTATCTATCTATCATCTATCATCTATCTATCTATCTATCTATCTATCTATCTATCTATCTATCTATCTATCTATCTCTCTATCTATCATCTATCTATCTATCATCTATCTATCTATCTATCTATCTATCTATCTATCTATCTATCTATCTATCTATCTATCTATCATCTCTCTCTCTCTCTCTCTCTCTCTCTCTATCTATCATCTATCTATCTATCTATCTCTCTCTCTCTATCTCTCTATCTCTCTCTATCTATCATCTATCTGTCTATCATCTATCTATCTATCATCTATCTCTCTATCTCTCTCTATCTATCATCTATCTATCTGTCTATCTATCTATCTATCATCTATCTATCATCTATCTCTCTATCTCTCTCTCTATCTATCTATCTATCTATCTATCTATCTATCTATCTATCTATCTATCTATCTATCTATCTATCATCTATCGTCTGTCTCTCATCTATCTATCTGTCTGTCTGTCTATCATCTATCTATCTGTCTGTCTGTCTATCATCTATCTATCTGTCTGTCTATCTATCATCTTTCTATCTATTGATCTGTCTATCATCTCTTCTTCTTCTTCTTCATCATCATCATCATTCTAAACAGGGCCACAATAATCACATTTGAGCATAACTTGATCGGTGCAGATTGCTATTTTTTCCATCTCATGGTCTTCCTCTTTCGATCACTATTAAGGGATATTTCAGTAGCCCCGTGGTGCAGAGTGGTGAAGCTGCAGTACTGCAGTCCAAGCTCTGCTCACAGCCTGAGTTCGATCCTGGCGGAAGCTGGGTTCAGGTAACTGGCTTAGGGTTGACTCAACCTTCCATCCTTCCAAGGTCGGTAAAATGAGTCCCCAGCTTGCCTATGGCACAGAGTGGTAAGCTGCAGTACTGCAGTTCAAGTTCTCTGCTCAGAACCTGAGTTCGATCCCAGTGGAAGCTGGATTTTCAGATAGCTGGGTCAAGGTTGACTCAGCCTTCCATCCTTCCAAGGTCGGTCAAATCAGCCCCCAGCTTGCTGGGGGGCAAGTGTAGACGACTGGGGAAGGCAAGGGCAAACCACCCTGTAAAAAGTCTGCCGTAAAAACGTTGTGATGCGACGTCACCCCAGAGTCGGAAACGACTGGTGCTTGCACAGGGGACTACCTTTACTTTTTAAAGGACTATTTCTAGTGCTCAAGCCATGGCTAGGTCTTCCCTTAGGAGAGCTTTATAGTTTTAAAGGAGTAATAGCCAGTTTGGTGTAGTGGTTAAGTGTGTGGACTCTTATCTGGGAGAACCAGGTTTGATTCCCCAGTCCTCCACTTAAGTTGCTGGAATGGCCTTGGGTCGGCCATAGCTCATGTAGAAGTTGTCCTTGAAAGGGCAGCTTCTGTCAGAGCTCTTTCAGCCCCACCCACCTTACAGGGTGCCTGTTGTGGGGGGAGAAGATATAGGAGATTGTAAGCCACTCTGAGGCTCTGATTCAGAAAGAAGGAAAGGAAAGGTCCCCTGTGCAAGCACCTGTCGTTTCCGACTCTGGGGTGATGCTGCTTTCATAACGTTTTCACGGCAGACTTTTTACGGGGTGGTTTGCCATTGCCTTCCCCAGTCATCTACACTTTCCCCCCAGCAAGCTGGGGACTCCTTTGACCGACCTCGGAAGGATGGAAGGCTGAGTCAACCTCGAGCCGGCTACCTGAACCAGCTTCCGCCGGAATCTATCTCAGGTCGTGAGCAGTGCTTAGGACTGCAGTACTGCAGCTTTACCACTCTGCGCCACGGGGCTCTTTCAGAGAGAAGGGTGGGGTATATACTTCTTTTTTTTAAAAAAAGCCTGTTTTGAAGGGGTAAGGACATGAGAATTAGCCCCCATGTGTTATCTTCCCCCTCCCCCCAGCGGCTCGCCCACTGAATGGATAGTCTTGTACGTCAAGGACCAGCACAAAATGATTTCTTGTTTTATTTCACTGGGGCCACAACCCCTGAAATGCAAGATTTCTCACCCAAAAAGTGACAGGTACTTCAGTGAAGTGGAGCTAGGCCGGGCCAGCCTAATGCGTATTTATAAGGAGTGCCGAGTGGAGGGAAAGGCAGAGAGGAAGAAGCCTGAAACTTCTTGAGGCTTCAGTTCATTTTGTCTTTTCGGGGCCTTCCTGGGGACCAGACACAATTCGGCAATGCATATGCAGATAGACTTCCTCTAATGAGCCTTCACTTAATCAAGCTGACAGTTGCCTTTCTTCCCTCCCCTCTCCCCTCCCTTTTGGACACACATCCACCAGAGGTGGGGGGGGGGGGGAGAAAGTATTGCAGGGACAGAACCGTTTGCAGTTTCAGGGGGTGTTAGCCAAAGGAAATGGGGAGGGAGCTAATCTTAGGGGGATTGTGGTTCTTTCAAAAGAAGGGGGGGGGGAGAGAGAAAGTGAAAGCTACAGGACTGGAGATCTCAAAGATGACTCGCAAAGGCATTAAAATAGTAGTAGAAGTAGAAGATATTCGATTTATATCCCACCCTCCACTCCGAATCTCAGAGCGGCTCACAATCTCCTTTACTTTCCTCCCCCACAACAGACACCCTGTGAGGTGGGTGGGGCTGAGAGAGCTCTCCCAGCAGCTGCCCCTTCAAGGACAGAGTCTCAGAGCGGCCTGCAATTTCCTTTCCCTCCCTCCCCCACAACAGACACCCTGTGAGGTGGGTGGGGCTGAGAGGGCTCTCCCAGCAGCTGCCCTTTCAAGGACAGAGTCTCAGAGCGGCCTACAATCTCCTTTCCCTTCCTCCCCCACAACAGACACCCTGTGAGGTGGGTGGGGCTGAGAGGGCTCTCCCAGCAGCTGCCCTTTCAAGGACAGAGTCTCAGAACGGCCTACAATCTCCTTTCCCTTCCTCCCCCACAACAGACACCCTGTGAGGTGGGTGGGGCTGAGAGGGCTCTCCCAGCAGCTGCCCCTTCAAGGACAGAGTCTCAGAGCGGCCTGCAATTTCCTTTCCCTCCCTCCCCCACAACAGACACCCTGTGAGGTGGGTGGGGCTGAGAGGGCTCTCCCAGCAGCTGCCCTTTCAAGGACAGAGTCTCAGAGCGGCCTACAATCTCCTTTCCCTTCCTCCCCCACAACAGACACCCTGTGAGGTGGGTGGGGCTGAGAGGGCTCTCCCAGCAGCTGCCCTTTCAAGGACAGAGTCTCAGAGCGGCCTACAATCTCCTTTCCCTTCCTCCCCCACAACAGACACCCTGTGAGGTGGGTGGGGCTGAGAGGGCTCTCCCAGCAGCTGCCCTTTCAAGGACAGAGTCTCAGAGCGGCCTGCAATCTCCTTTCCCTTCCTCCCCCACAACAGACACCCTGTGAGGTGGGTGGGGCTGGAGAGGGCTCTCACAGCAGCTGCCCTTCCAAGGACAGAGTCTCAGAGCGGCCTGCAATCTCCTTTCCCTTCCTCCCCCACAACAGACACCCTGTGAGGTGGGTGGGGCTGAGAGAGCTCTCCCAGCAGCTGCCCTTCCAAGGACAGAGACTCAGAGCGGCTTACAATCTCCTTTACCTTCCTCCCCCAGAACAGACACCCTGTGAGGTGGGTGGGGCTGAGAGGACTCTCACAATCTCCTTTCCCTTCCTCCCCCAGAACAGACACCCTGTGAGGTGGGTGGGGCTGGAGAGGGCTCTCACAGCAGCTGCCCTTTCAAGGACAACCTTTGCCGGAGCTGTGGCTGACCCAGCTTGCTGGGGGGAAAGTGTAGATGACTGGGGAAGGGAATGGCAAACCATCCCGCAAAAAGTCTGCCGTGAAAACGTTGTGAAAGCAACATGACTGGTGCTTGCACAAGGAACTACCTTTACCGTTTTTTACCAGGGATATAAACTTTTTAAAAGACATAAACACGACTAAAGATTTATTTATTTTTTTAAAAAAAATTAAAATAAAACATGCTTAAAACATTAGCACTTTTTGGTTTTAAAGTTGCTTTCTTTGTATTTCTCCCATGGGATCCAGGGAACTGGGCAAAGGAAAATCTGGCTCTTTCCCTCCCTCCCCAGGTGACCAGGAGGGGGAGGAGTCTCAACCAATGGAGAAAACTGAGGTTTTGCTCTGTAGCTCCTGTGAGATTGAGCAAGCCTTGCAAAGCAAGTTGTGATGCAGAAGGAAGCAAGAGAGAGGGAGAAGGAAGCCAACAAGAGCCAGTTGCTCGGGGACCTGATAGGAGTCCTCCAGAGGCCTGATTCAGCTCTCAGGCTGCATGTTTGATGAAGAAGAATTACAGATTTATACCCTGCTGTTTTGTTTTATGAATCATGGGATCCCATGTCGGTTATAGTGTTCAATGTGAATCATGGGACTCCCGTGTCTGTTAGCCACCCTGAGCCCGCTTTGCGGGGAGGGCGGGATATAAATAAAATATTATTATTATTATTATTATTATTATTATTATTATTATTATTATTATTATTATTATTATTATTATATCAGCAGGTACTGTGAGAGCCCTCTTAGCCCCACCTACCAGAGGTTCAAAGACAACCTCTGCCAGAGCTATGTCTGACCCAAGGCAATTCCAGCAGGTGCAAGCGGAGGAGTGGGGAATCAAACCCTGTGAGGTGGGTGGGGCTGAGAGAGCTCTCACTGCGGCTGCCCTTTCAAGCTGAGCCTTGCCAGACGCTAAGCACATTTCAAACAGTTCTGAGAGAGAGCAGAAAATAAGTGATAATAAGGGTGAGCAGCTGGGGAAGTTGCCAAGAATTTCTGAATTTGTGTGACTGCTGAAAATTCTGAGTTTGTGGTTGCTGGGGAACTGCTGTTTGTTTGGTTTGAGTGGGCTGAAGGTGAAGGTGATTGTTGCTGATTGATTAGGAGTGGCTGTGTTCCCCACCCTCTTTGCATTGTTAAGCTGAGCCTTGCCAGAGAGCTAAAGGGCTCTTGGCCTGTGGCTCTTAGCCTGGGGTCTCTGTAAGGACCAGGAACCCAGATCCTTAATTTCCTTGTGCTCCCAATAAGGTAAGTTGACCCTCCAGAAGGGGAGCCACATAAACAAACAGGATTTAAAAGGGACTGTATATTCTTGAAAAAAGCTATCATGAAGGTAGAATGCCAACAGGGGGGTGGGGGCTTTCCAGTGTTTTGCACTGAGTGTCACATGTATGACTATCTGCCCACAGGACAGAAGTCTTGGGTGTGTTCTCGATGCAAGGAGCTCCTGGTCCTCAGGGAACAAGTTTGTGCCCTTGAGGCCAAGGTGACTGACCTAAAGAAGCAGAGACGGTGAGTTAGGCACTCGGGAAAGACTCTCGGGGATGTATTAGATAAGCCCTGCTCCGAACATGGCAGCCCCATTGCTGCCAGGGAGCATGAGGGTCGAGAGGGAACAGGACACCGTGCTGAGCATAAGGGGAATGCGCCCTCAGAAGGGACCTCTTCTTCAGTTGGTGACCGGGAATCCTTTCGCGCCAAAGGAATCATCCCTGGGCAGGGAGAGGGGGCGGGCCTTGGTAGTTGGTGATTCGATCCTTAGGCAAGTAGACAGCTGGGTGGCAAAACCACGTACTGACCTTATGGTGACTTGCCTGCCTGGTGCGAAGGTAGCGGATATTACGCGTGTAGTAGATAGGCTGGAAAAGAGAATAAATTACGCAAATGGAGGAAATGAGAAATTAATTTCAAAAGTGTACAAATTACTTTTACAATGGACTACAGAAGATGAAGTAGTGAAATCTCAAATGATAAAATGGGCAATTAATGTAAATAAAGAAATAAAAATGGAATCTTGGGAACATTTGTGGAAAAACTCTATGAAACTCGCAACATGTCATAGTATTAAAGAGAACTGTTTTAAGATGATGTATAGATGGTACATGACTCCAAAAAAATTAGCAAAGATGAACAATAAGATGCCAGATAGGTGTTGGAAATGTAAAAAGCATGAAGGCTCTTTCTACCATATGTGGTGGACTTGTGAAAGAGCTAAAATGTTTTGGCAGATGATTCAACAAGAGATATCTAAGATCCTAGGATATGAATTTAAAAAAGAAGCAGAGACATTTTTGCTGGGATTACAAATGGAGAATTTTCCAAAAGAAGATAGAACATTAATATGATACTTGCTCTCAGCTGCTAGGACATTGTATGCGCAGTTGTGGAAGCAAGAAAAAATACCAGAAAAGTGGGACTGGACTTTAAAAGTTATGTCATGGAGTGAAATGGATAAGCTAACAAGAAAATTAAGAGACTGCGATTTAGAACTCTTTAATCGGGAGTGGAAGAAATTCAGAAGATATGTAGAAAAAGAGTGGAAAATAAAAGGACACTGGACAATTTTTGAAGATTAAGACCTTTAAGACAAGAATATAACTTTTGAAGGGTTTTCTTTTTTTCTTTTTTTTTTTTCCTTAATCAATTTTCGTTTTTTCTTGATAGTTAAAGGTACCTTTAATATCTGTTTTCTTAAAAATAACACTGGCGGGGGTCAATCATTGGGGGGTGGGGTGGGAGGAAAGTAAGATGTGGGGTAGAATGATGCTTTCATCTTAAGGCTTTTTTTTATAAGCTGTAGAAATAGTTCTACTACCATATGTTACTAATAAAATTGTTTATACACGCGTGTAGTAGATAGGCTGATAGACAGTGCTGGGGAGGAGCCAGTGGTCGTGGTGCATGTTGGCACCAACGATGTGGGGAAATGCAGTCGTGAGGTCCTGGAGGAAAAATTTAGGCTGTTAGGTGGGAGATTTAAGGCCAGGACCTCCAAGGTAGCCTTCTCAGAAGTGCTACCTATTCCACGTGCAGGGCTGGAGAGACAGGCACAAATTAGAAGTCTCAATGTGTGGATGAGACAATGGAGTAAGGAGGAAGGGTTTAAGTTTGTTAGGCACTGGGATGCTTTCTGGAACAAGCGGGAGCTGTACAAAAGAGACGGTCTCCACTTGTCCCCAGATGGAACCAAGCTGCTGGCACTTAAAATCAAAAAGATGGCAGAGCAGTTTTTAAACTAAATCTTGGGGGAAAGCCGACAGGAGATGAAATGTCTCTGGTTCGGGAGGACTCATCTCAAAGAGATGAAGGGTTAGCTGATACTTTTCTACCGGGTAATGGATCAGAGTTGTCCACTGAGATGGTGACAAACAGTATGGAATGTCTGCCAAAGTCTTGAGGCGGCAGGAGGAAGGTTGCGGGCCTAACTTGCCTGGGAAATTATAGATGTTAGTATACAAATGCTAGAAGTGTTCGAAGTAAAATTGGTGAGTTGGAATGTTTAGTGTTGTGGGAAAACATAGACATTTTGGGAATTTCAGAAACTTGGTGGAGTGAGGAGAATCAGTAGGACACGGTGATTCCTGGATATGTTATATCGGAAGGATAGAGAGGGAAGGGTTGGAGGTGGGGTGGCTCTGTATGTCAGAGAGGGTATACAGTCCAGCAAGACTGAGGTAAAAGAATTAGATTCCCTTCTAGAAATGCTTTGGGTCAAAATAGAGGGCCCAAAAGGAAATTTAACTATGGGAGTTTGTTATCACCCAGCAAATCAAAAGATAGAGGATGATTATAATATGATGGAAGGATTAAAGATAGTGGCTAAACGTAAAAACTGTGTCGTAATAGGTGATTTTAACTACCCGCAGATTGATTGGGTCAATATGTGTTCAGGTCGAGAGAAAGAGATTGAGTTTCTAGATGCTCTCAATGACAGTGCTATGGAGCAGATGGTAACAGAACCTACCAGGGGTGGGGCAACCCTGGATTTGGTCCTAAGTAATGCCCAAGACTTGGTGAGAGATGTAAAAGTGATTGCGCCGCTTGGGAGCAGTGACCATAACATTGATTTCACCATTTGTATAAATAGAGAGTTGACCCAAAAGACCAGCACAACCACGTTTAACTTTAAAAGGGGTAAATTTAAAAAGGGTAAATATATACCACAAGTTAGAGAGTTGACCCAAAAGACCAGCACAACCACGTTTAACTTTAAAAGGGGTAAATTTAAAAAGGGTAAATATATACCACAAGTTAGGAAAGCCACAAACAAGTATAAGAAAAGGCCTGCATGGTTAACAAACAAAGTAATGGAAGCTGTAAAAGGTAAGAAGGACTCCTTTAAGCGGTGGAAAACCAGTCCAAGTGAGATTAGTAAAAGGGAACACAGGCTGTGGCAAATCAAATGCAAGACTGTGATCAGGCAGGCAAAAAGGGACTACGAGGAGCATATTGCAAAAAACATAAAGACCAACAATAAAAAATTCTTCAAATATATTAGAAGCAGGAAACCAGCCAGGGAGGCAGTGGGGCCCTTGGATGACCAAGGGGTCAAAGGATTACTGAAGGAGGATAGGGAAATGGCTGAGAAGCTGAATGCATTTTTTGCCTCCATCTTCACTGTGGAAGATGAGAAGTGTTTGCCTGCTCCAGAACCACTTATATTGGAAGGGGTGTTGAAAGACCTGAATCAGATTGAGGTGACAAGAGAGGAGGTCCTACAACTGATAGATGAATTAAAAACTAATAAGTCACCAGGTCCAGATGGCATACATCCAAGAGTTCTGAAAGAACTCAAAGTTGAACTTGTGGATCTTCTGAAAAAATATGTAATCTTTCATTGAAATCTGCCTCCGTTCCTAGAGGACTGGAAGGTAGCAAATGTCACCCCCATCTTTAAAAAGGGTTCCAGAGGAGATCTGGGAAACTACAAGCAAGTCAGTCTGATTTCAATACCAGGAAAGTTGGTAGAAACCATTATCAAGGACAGAATGAGTAGGCACATTGATGAACATGAGTTATTGAGGAAGACTCAGCATGGGTTCTGTAAGGGAAGATCTTGCCTCACTAACCCGTTACATTTCTTTGAGGAGGTGAACAAACATGTGGACAAAGGAGACCCGATAGATGTTGTTTACCTTGACTTCCAGAAAGCTGTTGATAAAGTTCCTCATCAAAGGCTCCTTAGTAAGCTCGAGAGTCATGGAGTAAAAGGACAGGTCCTCTTGTGGATCAAAAACTGGCTAATTAATAGGAAGCAGAGAGTGAGTATAAATGGGCAGTTTTCGCAGTGGAGGACGGTAAGCAGTGGAGTGCCGCAGGGCTCAGTACTGGGTCCCATGCTCTTTAACTTGTTCATAAATGATTTAGAGTTGGGAGTGAGCAGTGAAGTGGCCAAGTTTGCAGATGACACTAAATTGTTCAGGGTGGTGAGAACCAGAGAGGATTGTGAGGAACACCAAAGGGATCTGTTGAGGCTGGGTGAGTGGGCATCAACGTGGCCAAGTGCAAAGTAATGCACATTGGTGCCAAAATTCCCAGCTACAAATACAAGTTGATGGGATGTGAACTGGCAGAGACTCACCAAGAGAGAGATCTTGGGGTTGTGGTAGATAACTCACTGAAAATGTCAAGACAGTGTGCGATTGCAATAAAAAAGCCAATGCCATGCTGGGAATTATTAGGAAGGGAATTGAAAACAAATCAGCCAGTATCATAATGCCCCTGTATAAATCAATGGTGCGGTCTCATTTGGAATACTGTGTACAATTCTGGCCACCGCACCTAAAAAAAGATATTATAGCATTGGAAAAAGTGCAGAAAAGGGCAACTAGAATGATTAAAGGTTTGGAACACTTTCCCTATGAAGAAAGGTTAAAAGGCTTGGGGCTCTTTAGCTTGGAGAAACGTCGACTGCGGGTTGACAAGATTATGCATGGGATGGAGAAAGTCCTTTTCTCCCTTTCTCACAATACAAGAACTCGTGGGCATTCGATGAAATTGCTGAGCAGTCGGGTTAAAACGGATAAAAGGAAGTCCTTCTTCACCCAAAGGGTGATTAACATGTGGAATTCTCTGCCACAGGAGGTGGTGGCGGCCACAAGCATAGCCAGCTTCAAGAAGGGGTTAGATAAAAATATGGAGCAGAGGTCCATCAGAGGCTATTAGCCACAGTGTGTGTGTGTGTGTGTATGTATAAATTTTTGGCCTCTGTGTGACAGAGTGTTGGACTGGATGGGCCATTGGCTTGATCCAACATAGCTTCTCTTATGTTCTTATCTTCCTCCCCCGCAACAGTCACCCTGTGAGGTAGGTGGGGCTGAAAGAGCTCTGACAGAAGCTGCCTTTTCAAGGACAGCTCTGCGAGAGCTATGGCTGACCCAAGGCCATGCTAGCAGCTGCAAGCGGAGGAGTGGGGAATCAAACCCAGTTCTCCCAGATAAGAGTCCGCACACTTCACCACTACACCAAACTGTCTTCCAGGCTCAGGTGGGTCTTCTCTGAATCCCAAAACCAAGAGACAACTTCTGGTGAGATTTCAGCCACCACAGGGAAAGACCTCTCCCTCTTCCTTTTTTTTTGGGGGGGGGGCTGTTGCGCTGAAAAGATGACTTTCCACCATGACTACAGAATGCCTTCCATGGTTTCTTTCCACTCCGGCTGAAGAACAATAACCCCATTGTGAGCATGACCCTTCCAGGCCTGGAGTCGCAGACAATCCAAGAGGGATTTATCCCCGTTGATTGCCTGTCCGAAATGGGTGTTCCGCTCTCTCCTTTCTCCAGCCAGAACCCGCGTCTGCTTCTGTGGCGAAACGCAGTGTTCCTTTCTGCAGGAAGTTTGGGTGCCCGGAATTTTCTGGCCACCTTTGGGTTTTATTTAGGGTTGCCAATCCGCAGGTGGGGGCAGGGGATCCCCCTGTTTGGAGACCCTCCCCCCGCTTCAGGGTCATCAGAAAGCGGGGGGAGGGGAGGGAAATGTCTGCTGGGAACTCTATTATTCCCTATGGAGATTTATTCCCATAGAAAATCATGGAGAATTGATCCGCGGGTATCTGGGGCTCTGGGGGGGGGGCTGTTTTTTGGGATAGAGGCACTAAATTTTCAGTATAGCATCTAGTGCCTCTCCCCAAAATACCCTCCAAGTTTCAAAAAGTTTGGACCAGGGGGTCCAATTCTATGAGCCCCTATCCTTCATTATTTCCTATGGAAGGAAGGAATTGAACTCCCTTTGGAGTTCAATTATGCTTGTCACAGCCTTGATCTAGGCTCCACCCCAATGTCTCCTGGCTCCACCCCAAAAGTCTCCTGGCTCCACCCCCAAAGTCCCCAGATATCTCTTGAATTGGACTTGGCAACCCTAGTTTTATTTATTTGTCTGTGACGGTCGCCGTGATGCGGGCTATTTTGAGAATGTAGGACAGAGCGAAGGATTAGCAGCCGCCTCCCCTTCTCTGGCTATCAGAGCTTCTTAGCCATAATTAATCAGGACACAGAGTTTTGTACCGAGCGATCAGGTCATTCGCCTGCATCTGAGTCTCTCTCTTTGGGACAAAAGGCACATTGCATATGTCGGTGGGCACCTTCCTTTCTTCCTTTTTCTGGGGAGATTTAAGCAGGCCTGGTCAAATAATAGTTCACGACAAGTGTTTGGCCTCAGGCGAGAAAACAAAATGGAAGGGAAGGTGGCAGAAGGGTTGGTTCGTAGGCCCATCGCCCGGAGCGGCAGGCTGTCTGAGGTGACCGGCCTCACACCGTCACATGGCCGTTACGTCAGTATAGGAGCCCCCTGTGTCAGACAAATCGGGATTTAGAAGAATTATAGCAGATGTTGGGAAAAGGCAACAGTTTAGTGAGTTCCTTTCATCCCACCGTTGGGGAGGTCGGGCCTGCTAAGTGTACCAGACAGAAAAGAATGCTATCTTTGATCCCTAACACTCATTGGGAGAGGGGGAGGGGGGGGCGATGCACGTTCAAAATGGCTAGCATAATGTAGACATGTGGGAGCAGGGCAAAAGACGAGGGGAAAAAAGATTTCTTTGACATAAGAACATCAGAAGAGCCCTGCTGGATCAGACCAGTGAGGGTCCATCTAGTCCAGCATCCTGCCTCACACAGTGGCCAATCAGTTCCTCTGGAGGGCTAACAACAAGGCAGAGAGGATGAGGCCTTCATAAGTTCGTCAGAAGAACCCTGCTGGATCAGACCAGTGAGGGTCCATCTAGTCCAGCTTCCTGTCTCACACAGGGGCCAACCAGTTCCTCTGGAGGGCCAACAACAGGGCAGAGAGGCCAAGGCCTTTATAAGAACATCAGAAGAGCCCTGCTGGATCAGACCAGTGGTCCATCTAGTCCAGCCTCCTGTCTCACACAGGGGCCAACCAGTTCCTCTGGAGGGCCAACAACAGGGCAGAGAGGCCAAGGCCTTCATAA
Organism: Heteronotia binoei; assembly: GCF_032191835.1. Lineage (NCBI taxonomy): Eukaryota > Metazoa > Chordata > Lepidosauria > Squamata > Gekkonidae > Heteronotia > Heteronotia binoei. The sequence goes on along the minus strand of NC_083243.1, from coordinate 12,288,908 downwards.
GAATATCAGAAGAGCCCTGCTGGATCAGACCATGGAGGGTCCATCTAGTCCAGCATCCTGCCTCACACAGTGGCCAATCAGTTCCTCTGGAGGGCTAACAACAAGGCAGAGAGGATGAGGCCTTCATAAGTTCGTCAGAAGAACCCTGCTGGATCAGACCAGTGAGGGTCCATCTAGTCCAGCTTCCTGTCTCACACAGGGGCCAACCAGTTCCTCTGGAGGGCCAACAACAGGGCAGAGAGGCCAAGGCCTTTATAAGAACATCAGAAGAGCCCTGCTGGATCAGACCAGTGGTCCATCTAGTCCAGCCTCCTGTCTCACACAGGGGCCAACCAGTTCCTCTGGAGGGCCAACAACAGGGCAGAGAGGCCAAGGCCTTCATAAGAATATCAGAAGAGCCCTGCTGGATCAGACCATGGAGGGTCCATCTAGTCCAGCATCCTGTCTCACACAAGAGCCAACCAGTTCCTCTGGAGGGCCAACAACAGGGCAGAGAGGCCGAGGCCTTCGTAAGAACCTCAGAAGAGCCCTGCTGGATCAGACCAGTGAGGGTCCATCTAGTCCAGCCTCCTGTCTCACACAGGGGCCAGCCCGTTCCTCTGGAGGGCCAACAACAGGGCAGAGAGGCTGAGGCCTTCATAAGAACCTCAGAAGAGCCCTGCTGGATCAGACCAGTGAGGGACCATCTGGTCTAGGGTTGCCAAGTCCAATTCAAAAAATATCTGGGGACTTTGGGGGCGGAGCCAGGAGACTTTGGGGGTGGAGCCAGGAGACATTGGGGTGGAGCCAGGAGCAAGGTTGTGACAAGCATCATTGAACTCCAAGGGGAGCTCCGGCAATCACATTTAAAGGAACCACGTGCCTTTTAAATGCCTTCCCTCCATTGGAAATAATGAAGGATAGGGGCATCTTCTTTGGGGGCTCATAGAATTTGTCCCCCTGGTCCAATCTTTTTGAAACTTGGAGGGTGTTTTGAGGAGAGGTACTAGATGCGATGCTACTAATTTGGTGTCTCTAACTCGAAAAACAGCCCTCCGAGAGCCCCAGATAACTACAGATCAATTCCCCATTATTCCCTATGGGAACTGAGTGCCCAGCAGACATTTCCCTCCCCCCTCCCCCATTTTCTGATGACCCTGAAGTGGGGGAAGGGCCTCCAAACCGGGGGATCCCCTGCCCCCACCTGGGGATTGGCAACCCTAATCAGGGCCAGAATCCTGTCTCACACAGGGGCCAACCAGTTCCTCTGGAGGGCCAACAATAGGGCTTAGTGGCCGAGGCCTTCCTAAGAACATCAGAAGAGCCCTGCTGGATCAGGCCAGTGGTCCAGCATCCTGTCTCACACAGGGGCCAACCAGTTCCTCTGGAGGGCCAACAATAGGGCAGAGAGACTGAGGCCTTCATAAGAACACCAGAAGAGCCCTGCTGGATCAGAGCAGTGGTCCGTCTAGTCCAGCATCTTGTCTCACACAGTGGCCAGCCAATTCCTCTGGATGGCCAACAACAGGGCATAGAGGCCAAGGCCTTCATCTGAATATCAGAAGAGCCCTGCTGGATCAGACCAGTGGTTCATCTAGCCTACCACCTTGTCTCACACAGGGGGCAACCAGTTCCTCTGGCGGGCCAACAACAGGGCAGAGTGGCCAAGGCCTTCTTAAGGACATAAGAAGAGCCCTGCTGGACCAGACCAGTGAAGGTCCATCTAGCCCAGCATCTTGTCTCACACAGGGGCCAACCAGTTCCTCTGGAGGGCCAGCAACAGGGCAGAGAGGCTGAGGCCTTCATGAGAACACCAGAACAGCCCTGCTGGATCAGACCAACAGCCCATCTAGTCAAGCTGCCCATCTAGTCAAGCATCCTGGAGAGCCAGTTTGGTGTAGTGGTTAAGTGTGCGGACTCTTATCTGGGAGAACCGGATTTGATTCCCCACTCCTCCACTTGCACCTGCTAGCATGGCCTTGGGTCAGCCATAGCTCTGGCAGAGGTTGTCCTTGAAAGGGCAGCTGCTGTGAGAGCCCTCTCCAGCCCCACCCACCTCACAGGGTGTCTGTTGTGGGGGAGGAAGGGAAAGGAGATTGTGAGCCGCTCTGAGACTCTTCAAAGTGGAGGGCGGGATATAAATCCAATATCTTCATCTACCTCACAGGGTGTCTGTTGTGGGGGAGGAAGGGGAAGGAGATTGTGAGCCGCTCTGAGACTCTTCGGAGTGGAGGGCGGGATATAAATCCAATATCTTCATTTACCTCACAGGGTGTCTGTTGTGGGGGAGGAAGGTAAAGGAGATTGTGAGCCGCTCTGAGACTCTTCGGAGTGGAGGGCGGGATATAAATCCAATATGTTCTTCTTCTTCTCACACAGTGGCTGATCAATAGGGTTCCCAGACTCCTGCTGGGGTGGGTTTTCCCCCAATTTTGGGGCCTCCAATCTGCCAGCTCAGAACTGGTTGGTGAGGGAGCCCCGCCTCAAACAACCTTCATCGGCACCTGACGTGCCTGTTGCAATGATGTCACCCAGATGGAAGTGACGTAATCACGACGGGCACATTGTGGGGGGACACTCTAGCATTTCGGGGAAGAGGGGGGGAATTCTATGGCACTTGATTTATACCACCTTGCTTTATATCCGTTTTAGATCATGATGCTAGTTTGTGCTGGTGATTATACCATTAGTTTTATCAGCGTCTGAATTTCTTTTGCCTCTGGGGTTTCACTTGAATGGGTTGGATTGCCTTCCTGTGAATTGTTTCCACTTAAGTCGCGAGGGCTACAGAGCAGTTTTCCAAAGAGGCGGCAGCGAATACGTTCCCTAAATAAAAAACTAAATGTGAAATGGTTGCTTGTAAAATAGCTCTACGATTCGATTAAAGAGCGGCTGGACAAACACTTGTCAGGGCCCTGGTTAGTATTTGGATGGGAGACCTCCAAGGAAGCCCAGAGTTGCTGTGCAGAGGAAGGTAATGGCCAACTGCTTCTGAACATCTCTTGCCTTGAAAACTCTATAGCAGTGTCTTGAAAACTCTATAGCAATGCCTTGAAAACTCTACAGCAGTCAAACATGCGGCCCGAGGGCCAGATCAAGCCTCCAGAGGAGTCCTATCAGCCCCACAAGCTACTGGCTTTCATCTGCTTCCTTCTCTCTCTCTTGCTTCCTCCTGCATCTCAGCTTGCTTTGTCAGACTCAATCGCCCAGCAGAGCTACTGATTCAAGCCACTCTTCCATTTATTATCTCTTCCTCAGAGCAAGAGTTGACCGTTATCAGAGACCGTTAAATAAACAAGACATTGCAAGAGTGCTAATGTTTTAAGCGTGTTTTATTTTTAAGTTTTTAAAGATATCTTTAATTGCATTTGTCTGTGTCCTTTATAAAGCATATATCTCCACTATCTGGCATTACATTTTATGAAACACATTGCCTGGCCCCACAAAGTCCCATTTATGTCAGATCCTGTCCTCATAATAAATTTAATTTTAATTTAATTTAATTTTTAGATTTATATCCCGCCCTCTCCCGCAAGCGGGCTCAGGGCGACTTACAACAATAAAGTAAGTAAGTAAATTTTTATTTATACCCCGCCCTCCCCGCCGAGGCAGGCTCAGGGCGGCTTACAGAGCATGATACGAAATCATGATATCACAATGACAGATAAAATCAATAACAATATAAGTACAAATATAAATTAGTTTTAAAAAGTTAAAACAATACAGCGGTGCTACCGTCTCTATTTATCGGCAGCGTAATATTTATTCTGGTTACATCTTAAAGGCTTCTTGGAAGAGGGCAGTTTTGCAGGCCCTGCGGAACTGGTTGAGGTAGCTGATTCCACCATTATGAACCTATGAAGCTGCCTTATACTGAACCAGACCCTTGGTCCATCAAAGTCAGTATTGTCTTCTCAGACTGGCAGCGGCTCTCCAGGGTCTCAGGCGGAGGTTTTCCACACCTATTTGCCTGGACCCTTTTTTGGAGATGTCGGGGATTGAACCTGGGACCTTCTGCTTCCCAAGCAGATGCTCTACCACTGAGCCACTGTCCCTCCCCTGCTCTCCAGGGTCTCAAGCTGAGGTTTTTCACGCCTACTTGCCTGGAGCCTTTTTAGTTGGAGATGCCAGGGATTGAACCTGGGACCTTCTGCTTCCCAAGCAGATGCTCTACCACTGAGCCACCATCCCTCCCCTGCTCTCCAGGGTCTCAAGCTGGGGTTTTTCACACCTATTTGCCTGGACCCTTTTTTGGAGATGCCAGGGATTGAACCTGGGACCTTCTGCTTCCCAAGCAGATGCTCTACCACTGAGCCACCATCCCTCCCCTGCTCTCCAGGGTCTCAAGCGGAGGTTTTTCACGCCTATTTGCCTGGACCCTTTTTAGGTGGAGATGCCAGGGATTGAACCTGGGACCTGCTTCCCAAGCAGATGCTCTACCACTGAGCCACCGTCCCTCCCCATTGCGGGGCTTTTATGGAGAAGGCCAGCTCCCTGGTCGTTTTAAGTTTGGCCTCCTTAACAACAGAGTTAAAATCATCTCATAAAAAGAAACATTACAAAACAGGAGCAGCACAGGAAATAATCTTACAGACATAGGCAGCAAACAGCATGCGGCTGATGGCTAACAGCATAGCATAACACGGTTCATGGTGAAATGCTGCGGGAAGTGATGACTTTCAAGGACACCCGCTAGGGTTGCCAAGTCCAATTCAAGAAATATCTGGGGACTTCGGGGGTGGAACCAGGAGACATTGGGGCGGAGCCAGGAACAAGGGTGTGACAAGCATCATTGAACTTTAAAGAGAGTTCTGGCCATCACATCGAAAGGGACAGCACACCTTTTTAAATGTCTTCCTTCCATAGGAAATAATGAAGGATAGGGGCACCTTCTTTTGGGGCTCATAGAATTGAACCCCCTGGTCCAATCGTTTGGAAGCTTGGGGGGTACTTTGGGGAGAGGCGCTAGATACTATACTGAAAATTTGGTGCCTCTACCTCAAAAAAAAACAGCTCCCCCAGAGCCTCCGGAACCTCGAGATCAATTCCCCATTATACCCTATGAGAATTGATCTCCACATAGGGAATAATGAAGTGCTCAGGAGACGTTTCCCTCCCCCCCACCCCGTTTCTGGTGACTCTGAAGCGAGGGATTGGCCTTGCTGCCAACTTCTTCACAACAACACAGACACACCATCCCAAGAGGAAGCCTTTCAATCGGAGACTGAAGCCTCCGGAGGTGGAAGTCACATGGTGGTTGTGGGGACGGGGCTTCCTCCTGCCAGCCAGCTGACCGGGGGCAGGAAGGAGCCTGGGAAAGTGGAAGAACCCCCACTGGGACCTGGGGATTGACAAGCCTAACACCCGCTGGATTAATTAAAAGCCTGGCGAAAGAGCTCTGTCTTACAGGCCCTGCGAAACCTTGATAAGTCCCGCAGGGCTCAGATCTCCAGTGGAAGCTCATTCCATCAGGTAGGGGCCTGGACCAAAAAGGCCCTAACCCTCGTTGAAGCCAGCTAGACGTCCTTAGGATCAGGGACTATGAGGAGATGTTGAGCAGCAGACCTCAGAGCCCAGGAGGAGGGGGTTCATATTGGGAGAGGCGGTCTCAAAAATATGAAGGCCCCTGGCCGTAAAGGGCCTTAAAGGTAAGGACCAACACCTTGAACAGGCTCCGGTACTCGAGAGGTAGCCAGTGCAGTTCGCACAGCACCGGATGCATCCGTGTCTGCGTAGGCCTCGATGCCAACAACTGGGCTGCTGCGTTCTGCACCCGCTGGAGTTTCCAGAGCAGGGTCAAGGGAAGCCCCATGTAGAGAGAGTTACAGTAGTCTAATCTGGAGGTGACCATTGCATGAATCACTGTGCCTAGATCACGGGAGGTCAGGTAAGGGACCAACTGCCGACGAGCCCACCTCAGATGGAAAAATGGTGGCCCTTGCAGTGGCTGTGAGTTTGACACCCCTGTTCTATGGGGTTGCCCTACATCAGCTGTGATTTAAGGGCACTTTCTACCACCTGCCCCACCTGAGCCCAAGCCAGCCCAATCTCATTAGATCTTGGATGCTGAGCAGGGTCAGCCTCGTTAACACTGGGGTAGGAGACCGCCAAGGAAGTCCAGGCAATGGCAAACCGCCTGTGAAGGACTCTTGCCTTCAAAACCCTAGGGGATTATAAAGTGGCTGCAAATTCATAGGAAAATGAAGAAGCTGGTTCTGAAATTCTAGCAGGGCTCTTTCTTTCTTTCTTTCTTTCTTTCTTTCTTTCTTTCTTTCTTTCTTTCTTTCTTTCTTTCTTTCTTTCTTTCTTTCTTTCTTTCTTTCTTTCTTTCTTTCTTCCAGAGACTCTGGAGGGCCTCCAGGGACCAGCGGAGGCCGCGGAGAGGCCTTCGCTGGTCGGCGCTGGTCCCGGAAGGCCCTCCAGAGTCTCTGGAAGGCCTTCCGGGACCAGCGCCGGCTGCTCCGCGGCCTCTCCGCGGCCTCCGCTGGTCCCTGGAGGCCCTCCAGAGACTCTGGAAGGCCCCCAGCGACCAGCGGAGGCCGCGGAGAGGCCTTCGCTGGTCGGCGCTGGTCCCGGAAGGCCCTCCAGAGTCTCTGGAAGGCCTTCCGGGACCAGCGCCGGCTGCTCCGCGGCCTCTCCGCGGCCTCCGCTGGTCGCTGGGGGCCCTCCAGAGACTCTGGAAGGCCCCCAGCGACCAGCGGAGGCCGTGGAGAGGCCTTCGCTGGTCGGCGCTGGTCCCAGAAGGCCCTCCAGAGGCTCTGGAAGGCCTTCCGGGACCAGCGCCGGCTGCTCCGCGGCCTCTCCGCGGCCTCCGCTGGTCGCTGGGGGCCCTCCAGAGACTCTGGAGGGCCTCCAGGGACCAGCGGAGGCCGCGGAGAGGCCTTCGCTGGTCGGCGGTGGTCCCGGAAGGCCTTCCAGAGTCTCTGGAAGGCCTTCCGGGACCAGCGCCGGCTGCTCCGCGGCCTCTCCGCGGCCTCCGCTGGTCCCTGGAGGCCCTCCAGAGACTCTGGAGGGCCTCCAGGGACCAGCGGAGGCCGCGGAGAGGCCTTCACTGGTCGGCGCTGGTCCCAGAAGGCCTTCCAGAGGCTCTGGAAGGCCTTCCGGGACCAGCGCCGGCTGCTCCGCGGCCTCTCCGCGGCCTCCGCTGGTCCCTGGAGGCCCTCCAGAGACTCTGGAGGGCTTCCAGCGACCAGCGGAGGCCGCGGAGAGGTCTCCGCCACCGCTGCCGGCCCCGCGCGCGGGCGGGGAAGGTGGCGAGTGAGGGAGGGAGCGTCCCTGCGCATGCGCAGGGGCCCTGCGCAGGTGCAGGGACGCTCCCTCCCTCACTCGCCGCCTTCCCCGCCGGCGCCCGCGGCCCACCGCCTCCGGGGCTGGCTAAACCGGGACCTCTAAATGGTCCCGGTATAGCCAGCCCGGGAGGCAGGAATAGGGGGCCATAACCGGGACATTCCCGGGCTCCCGGGACGGTCTGGCCACCCTACTGGACGAGACCTCCAGGGTCATCTAGTCCAACCCACTGCACAATGCAGGAAACTCACAAATACCTCCCCCTGCTGAGGCCCCTCCCCTCCCCAAACCCCACCCTCCCATTCGATGAAATTGCTGAGCAGTCAGGTTAAAACGGATAAATGGAAGTCCTTCTTCACCCAAAGGGTGATTAACACGTGGAATTCACTGCCACAGGAGGTGGTGGCGGCTACAAGCACAGCCAGCTTCAAGAGGGGATTGGATAAAAATATGGAGCAGAGGTCCATCAGTGGCTATTAGTCAGAAGGTATAGATGGAACTATCTGTCTGGGGCAGTGATGCTCTGTATTCTGGGTGCTGGGGAGGGCACAGTGGGAGGGCTTCTTGTGTCCTGGCCCCACTGGTGGACCTCCTGATGGCACCTGGGTTTTTTTGACCATTGTGTGACACAGAGTGTTGGACTGGATGGGCCACTGGCCTGATCCAACATGGCTTCTCTTATGTTCTTATGGAGCAGAGGTCCATCAGTGGCTCTTAGCCACAGCGTATTGCTGGAACTCTCTGTCTGGGGCAGGGATGCTCTGACTTCTTGGTGCTTTGGGGGTGGGGGAACAGTGTGAGAGCTTCTAGTGTCCTGGCCCCACTGATGGACCTCCTGATGGCACCTGGGTTTTTTGGCCACTGTGTGACACAGAGTGTTGGACTGAATGGGCCATTGGCCTGATCCAACATAGTTTTTCTTATGTCTGGGGCAGTGATGCTCTGTATTCTTGGTGCTGGGGAGGCACAGTGGGAGGGCTTCTAGTGTCCTGGCCCCACTGGTGGACCTCCCGATGGCGCCTGGTTTATTTGACCACTGCGTGACACAAAGTGTTGGACTGGATGGGCCATTGGCGTGATCCAACATGGCTTCTCTTATGCTCTTAAACACACCTACACACCTTCTTTTATTTGGTAGAGCTTGTTGTAGGGGTGGAAATCCTTGGGTTCTTTCTTTCGCTATTGCCGTTAACTGCTTACAGAAGAGGAGGAAGTCCCATCTTGGGCTTTTCTGCTGGCTCCACCCCCCCCCCTCGTGCCACCTGCCCCAGTCCCAGCTCTTCTCCCTCCCTTACCTCATTCTCCATCTGGCCCCACCACCTGCTTCTCCTCGTTTTGGGTTGCCGCAGCAACCTAAAAAACGCCACTCAGCATTTGGCATTTGGCCTTAAGGTAAGCTTTGGGAAAAGCTTTCAACCCCACCCCCCAACCCCGAAATTGGTTTCCCTTGAGTCAACTTGAAGTTTTCTGCAAAACTTGGGGATCTTTTGGTTTGCTAAACGCTGTGTGATCTGGGCTGGTTCTATTGTGCTCTGTCTGTAGGAATGCCAACCCATAGTTATGAGATGTAGCCTTCCTTGCTTAAAATATCAAAATAGCATCCAAGATAGTACTTTTAAATTCACTAAATCCATTTAATTTTTTTTTTTTTTAAGATACTACAGCTTTGGAAAAGTGCAGAAAAGGGCAACTGGAATGATTAAAGGCTTGGAACACTTTCCCTATGAAGAAAGGTTAAAACGCTTGGGGCTCTTTAGCTTGGAGAAACGTCGACTGCGGGGTGACATGATAGATGTTTACAAGATGATGCATGGGATGGAGAAAGCAGAGAAAGAAGGCCTTTTCTCCCTTTCTCACAATACGAGAACTCGTGGGCATTCAATGAAATTGCTGAGCAGTCGGGTTTGAGTGGATAAAAGGAAGTGCTTCTTCTCCCAAAGGGTGATTAACACATGGAAGTCACTGCCACAGGAGGTGGTGGCAGCTACAAGCATAGACAGCTTCAAGTGCGGATTGGATCAACATATGGAGCAGAGGTCCAACAGTGGCTATTAGCCAGAAGGTACAGATGGAACTCTCTGAATGGGGCAGTGATGCTCTGGATTCTTGGTGCTTGGGGGGAGGCACAGTGGGAGGGCTTCTAGTGTCCTGGCCCTCCCAGTGGACCTCCTGATGGCACCTGGTTTTTTTGGCCACTGTGTAACACTAAGTGTTGGACTGGATGGACCAATGGCCTGATCCAACATGGCTTCTCTTATGTTCTTATGTGTGACACAGAGTGTTGGACTGGATGGGCCATTGGCCTGATCCAACATGGCTTCTCTTATGTTCTTATGTGTGACACAGAGTGTTGGACTGGATGGGCCATTGGCCTGATCCATCATGGCTTCTCTTATGTTCTTATGTGTGACGCAGAGTGTTGGACTGGATGGGCCATTGGCCTGATCAAACATGGCTTCTCATGTTCTTATGTGACATAGAGTGTTGGACTGGATGGGCCATTGGCCTGATCCAACATGGCTTCTCTTATGTTCTTAAGTGTGACACAGAGTGTTGGACTGGATGGGCCATTGGCCTGATCCAACATGGCTTCTCTTATGTGTGACACAGAGTGTTGGACTGGAGGGGCCATTGGCCTGATCCAACATGGCTTCTCTTATGTTCTTATGTGTGACACAGAGTGTTGGACTGGATGGGCCATTGGCCTGATCCAACATGTCTTCTCTTATGTTCTTATGTGTGACACAGAGTGTTGGACTGGAGGGGCCATTGGCCTGATCCAACATGGCTTCTCTTATGTTCTTATGTGTGACCCAGAGTGTTGGACTGGATGGGCCAATGGCCTGATCCAACATGGCTTCTCTTATGTTCTTATGTGTGACCCAGAGTGTTGGACTGGATGGGCCAATGGCCTGATCCAACATGGCTTCTCTTATGTTCTTATGAGCCCCAATGTACAGGAAGTCGACTTGATTATTCCTGCTTCGATTTCTCTTCCAGCACTGGGTGCTCCATTAATCGCATTTATACAAAAAGGTGCAATCCTCTGAATAGTTCTGCAACAACGTTCCTATTGCGTTCCATTGCCAAAATTTCCAGCTGAGTGCCCACGAGTTCTCATCTCGTGAGAAAGGGAGAAAAGGACTTCTTTCTCTACCTTCTCCCGTGCAGAATCTCGTAAACCTCGATCGTGTCACCCCTCAGTCGACATCTCTCCAAGCTAAAGAGCCCCAAGCGTTTTACTTTTCGCAATCTACCCCCACTGGTGCGTGAATCATCCAATCAGATCAGGACAGCAGGATCAAGAGTGTATGCCAGTGTACACAGGTGCCAGGAGTCCGGATTTCACAGCGAGAATCAGAGTAACCAAACAACGGCTCCGTTCCCTTGGTCACCAACGTCCTATACAGAACATTCCGAGGAAATCTTTTAATGAGTGTTTGCATCTCTTCTCAAAGAACAATGGTAGGGAATTTACTCCCTTTTTAAAAAAAAAAAAAGTGAGATTTGATAAGCGGAATCAAGTTAAAATTAGAGCAAGCCAATTTGTTCTGGGATGAAACGCATGCTCGACAGGCTGCCCTTAGATCTTGAGCTGAAGTCTGAGTCCGGTGGCCCCTTTTAAGGCCAATAAAGTTTAATTCTGGATATCAGCTTTCGTGTGCACGCTTGCGCACTTCTTCGGATCTGTTGAAAGCAGTCTTCCCTCTAAGCTGTGACGTCTTGTGAGCAAAAAGTTTACTTGGTGAGCTTGTGGAATAAAGTTGTGAGCTACAGGCAATAAAACCGGGAGCTACTGCATAAATTACTCTGGGGACATTTCTCCTGAGCTAAGAAAGAAATGTGTGAGCCAGAGGCTAAAAAACGGTGAGCAAAGTCCAGGGCTTTTTTTTGTAGCAGAAACTGCTTTGCATATTAGGCCGCACCCCCCCCCCGATGTAGCCAATCCTCCAAGAGCTTACAGAGCCAGTTTGGTGTAGTGGTTAAGTGTGTGGACTCTTATCTGGGAGAACCGAGTTTGATTCCCCACTCCTCCACTTGCAGGAGTTTTCCTTGAAAGAGCAGCTGCTGTAAGAGCTCTCTCAGCCCCATCTACCTCACAGGGTGTCTCCTGTGGAGGGGAGGGAAGGTAAAGGAGATTGTGACCGCTCTGAGATTCAGAGTATAGGTCGGGATATAAATCCAATATCTTCTTCTTCCTCTTCTTCTCTTTTAGCAGAGCCTACTGTAAGCTCTTGGAGGATTAGTTACATCAGGGGGGGTGTGCCCTAATACAGGGGTGGCCAACGGTGGCTCTCCAGATGTTTTTTTGCCTATAACTCCCATCAGCCCCAGCCATTGGCCATGCTGGCTGGGGCTGATGGGGGTTGTAGGCAAAAAACGTCTGGAGAGCTACCGTTGGCCACCCCTGCCCTAATATGCAAAGGAGTTCCTGCTACAAAAAAGCCCTGGAGCTAACTCACACTAACTCAGCTTAGAAGGAACACTGGTGGAAAGTTGCATTCCCTCTAAGCTGAGTTAGTGTGAGCCAGCTCACATTTTTTTTAGCCTCGGGCTCACGCATTTTTGTCCGAGTTCAGGGGAAATGCCCCCAGAGCAAACTAATCCACGCAGGAGCTCACAACTTTAATGCCGGTAGCTCACAAAGTCGAATTCCTGCTCAGAAGACTCCACAGATTCGACGGAGTATTGGTTGAAAGAGGTGTGCATGCCTGCAAAAAACGTATATCCACAACTGGATTTTGTTGGTCTTAAAGGGACCACAGGACACAAAACTGATTCTGTTGCTTCAGACCAGCAAGGCACCTGAATCCTTATAGATCTCACCTGAATCCCTATAGATCTTTTAATGCATCTTATTACCAATAAACAGAACACGATTTCCACACAATTAGTTTTCTGTCCTGAGGAAGGAACAGCTGGGGAAGAGTTTGGAAAAAGTTCTTTCTCTCTCTCTCCTTTTAAATATGGGGCAAAACAAAAACAAAAGGAAGAATGCCAACCCAACGGTGACTTCTTCTGTCTTGTGACTACCAGTTCCCCCCCCCCCGCCTCCCCTCTGCCCCCCCCCAAAAGAGCTCAACCTTGTGAAGTATCGTTTGCTATGTTTTAGCTTAATGCTACTTCTATCTTTTATCCTTCTTAATTAGAAGGCAAATTCTCAGACCGCCAGGCCTAATCCCTACACAGTGGAACAAAGCCCTCTAAAGCCTTTGAACATTGTTCAGGGGGGCGCCAACCCCCCCGCCCACCCCCAGCCCGGTAACTGTTGGCAGAAGGAGAGGGACTCTGACCTTCTTCGCCAGTATCCCCCCCCCCCCCCCCATGGTCTCCTTGCCCTTTTGGAACCCTCCCTCCTTACTCTTCTGCAGAGGTTGAAAAGAGGAATAAAAGAGGGGAGGGGAGAAATGTGGGGAACCCGGGAGATTCTCTAGGTGGAACGTAGGGCGCCGCAAGCTGACGGGGAGACGAGAGAAAATGGGAGTTCCCGGGGAACGTCCAGGGCGAAGGGAATTGGAACAGCAGATTACGTCTTTCCATTCAAGCCATTTCCTCATCCCTCACTAGTTCTTTTCATGGACAATGCCATTTTTGAACAATTGTTGCATTTCCAATTACCACTGGGGAGGGTCTGCCAACAAATGGAAAGGAGAGGGGGGGCGAAGGTGGGGAAGGGACGGGACACCCTTCTGTCCGCTCTTCACTTTCATGGTTTTAAAGATTTGGAGATTCCCGGCCAAAGGACCTAGGCCTAGGGTGGACACCCCCCAGGGGGAACCAGGAGAGCCAGTTTGGCGTAGTGGTTAAGTGCGCGGACTCTTATCTGGGAGAACCGGGTTTGATTCCCCACTCCTCCACTTGCACCTGCTGGCATGGCCTTGGGTCAGCCATAGCTCTGGCAGAGGTTGTCCTTGAAAGGGCAGCTGCTGTGAGAGCCCTCTCAGCCCCACCCACCTCACAGAGTGTCTGTTGTGGGGGAGGAAGAAAAGGAGATTGTGAGCCGCTCTGAGATTCGGAGAGGAGGGCAGGATATAAATCCAATATCATCATCATCATGTCCCGCTTTGACCATTGACCTCCAGCTGGCCAATAGGAGCTCCCCCAGAGAAAATGACTGCTTTGAACTCTATGGCCTTGGACCGTGCTGAGGGCCCTCCCAAAACCCCGCCCTCTCCCGGATCCTCCCCCAAAGTCTCCAGGTATTTCCCAACACAGACCTGGAAAGATATGCATTGAGCCGTACCAGAAAACACATACTCTGTGGCTCCGTCTGGAAACGATTGTTTATTAATGAGAGGTTGAGCAGAGGAAGAGCATCGCAACTGTCTCGAAGTTCCAGAAAGGACACGTTCTCTTTCTCTCCTGAGTTTGGGCTTCTGTGGAAAAAAACGTCTTAGATCACAGCTCTAGAACAGGAGTTGGACTTTGAACCATTTTTTAATTGAAGTTAAGAAGAAGAAGATATTGGATTTATATCCCGCCCTCCACTCCGAAGAGTCTCAGAGCGGCTCACAATCTCCTTTCCCTTCCTCCCCCACAACAGACACCCTGTGAGGTAGATGAAGATATTGGCTTTATATCCCGCCCTCCACTCCGAAGAGTCTCAGAGTGGCTCACAATCTCCTTTCCCTTCCTCCCCCACAACAGACACCCTGTGAAGTAGATGAAGATATTGGCTTTATATCCCGCCCTCCACTCCGAAGAGTCTCAGAGCGGCTAACAATCTCCTTTCCCTTCCTCCCCCACAACAGATACCCTGTGAGGTGGGTGGGGCTGGAGAGGGCTCTCACAGCAGCTGCCCATTCAAGGACAGCCTCTGCCAGAGCTATGGCTGACCCAAGGCCATTCCAGCAGGTGCAAGTGGAGGAGTGGGGAATCAAACGCGGTTCTCCCAGATAAGAGTCCTCACACTTGACCACTACACCAAACTGGCTCTCCATTTACTTACAGTGAAAGAGTTCTGCAGCACATGACAAAGAAAAAGAAGGAAGAAGAAGATATATCCCACCCTATACTCTGAATTTCATAGTCTCAGAGCTAGTTTCATAGTTTCCACACACCCCTCCGCACAACATACACCCTGTGAGGTAGGTGGGGCTGAGAGCTCTTACAGCAGCTGCCCTTTCAAGGACAACTCTGTGAGAATGATGGCTGACCCAAGGCCATGCTAGCAGGTGCAAGTAAAGGAGTGGGGAATCAAACTTGGTTCTTCCAGATAGGAGTCCGCACACTTCACCACTACGCCAAACTGGCTCTCAGGCATACAAAGAGACATTTAAAGAGACATTGAAACAGAGTCTTGGAAGTATGACTAGTGCAATTGTGATTTCTACATGGACTTTGGCACTATATGGTGATGCTGTATTTGTTTCCATTGCTACTTACACCGAAGCCTGTCAAGAGTTCAGCCTCTGGAGAAAACGTCTAGGCCATTGTACCCTGCTGAGGCCCCTCCCCTCCCCATACCCCACCCTCTTCTGGATACACCCCCAAAGTTTCCAGGTATTTTCCAGCACAGACCTGGCAAGTGGCAACCCTACCTAGGTCTGATATCTACACCTGTCAGGTTAGATGCCAGCAAAGCAAGAAGGACACAGTGTCATAACGGATAAAAGGAAGTCCTTCTTCACCCAAAGAGTGATTCACACGTGGAATTCACTGCCACAGGAGGTGGTGGCGGCTGCAAGCATAGACAGCTTCAAGAGGGGATTGGATCAACATCTGGAGCAGAGGTCCATCAGCGGCTGTTAGACACAGCTTATCGTTGGAACTCTGTCTGGGACAGTGATGCTCTGTATTCTTGGTGCTTGGAGAGTGGGGGACAAAGTAGAAGGGCTTCTAGCCCCACTTGTGAACCTCCTGGTGGCACTTGGGTTTCTTTTTGTTTGTTTTTGGCCACTGTGTGACCCAGAGTGTTGGACTGGATGGGCCATTGGCCTGATCCAACATGGCTTCTCTTATGTTCTTATGTGTGACACAGAGTGTTGGACTGGATGGGCCATTTGCCTGATCCAACATGGCTTCTCTTATGTTCTTATGTGTGACACAGAGTGTTGGACTGGATGGGCCATTGGCCTGATCAAACATGGCTTCTCTTATGTTGCTATGTGACTTGGAGTGTTGGACTGGATGGGCCATTGGCCTAATCCAACAGGGCTTCTCTTATGTTCTTATGTGTGACACAGAGTGTTGGACTGGATGGGCCATTGGCCTGATCCAACATGGCTTCTCTTATGTTCTTGTGTGTGACACAGAATGTTGGACTGAATGAGCCATTGGCCTGATTCAACATGGCTTCTCTTATGTTCTTAAGTGTCACAGAGTATTGGACTGGATGGGCCACTGGCCTGATCAAACATGGCTTCTCTTATGTTCTTAAGTGTCACAGAGTATTGGACTGGATGGGCCATTGGCCTGATCCAACATGGCTTCTCTTATGTTCTTGTGTGTGACACAGAATGTTGGACTGAATGAGCCATTGGCCTGATCCAACATGGCTTCTCTTATGTTCTTAAGTGTCACAGAGTATTGGACTGGATGGGCCACTGGCCTGATCAAACATGGCTTCTCTTATGTTCTTAAGTGTCACAGAGTATTGGACTGGATGGGCCATTGGCCTGATCCAACATGGCTTCTCTTATGTTCTTGTGTGTGACACAGAATGTTGGACTGAATGAGCCATTGGCCTGATTCAACATGGCTTCTCTTACGTTCTTACGTCTACAATTATCTTTAATAATGACTCTCCGTTTCTTTAGGATTAGCGTTTATTGTAAGACAGGATAATACCACTGGCAAAGCCAGTGACGAATTTAAGGTGGGAGGCTGGTAAAGGCATATATCTATATATAGGAAAACAGTTAGCCGTCACATGCATGCCCAGGGCTGGAATTCCCTGATGTAGCCAATCCTCCAAGAGCTTACAAAAAAAGAGCCTTATAAGCTCTTGGAGGATTGGCTACAGCAGGGGGTGTGTGGCCTAATATGCAAAGGAGCTCCTTACTAGAATTCCAGCCCTGGGAGCGCCTTACTTTCTGGTGCGAGAAAGTGCAGAACTCTTAAGTTGTTACAAAGCAGACGTTCTCACACCATGAAATTCCTTAGCACAACATTCTAACCGATAGTGATGACCTTGAGATACAGGGAGTGTTAGAAGGGCCACATACTTTCCTTTCCCCACAGCATAGCAGGTGTTTCAGAACAGCAACAAGATAGAATACGGCAGGGGTGGCCAACGGTAGCTCTCCAGATGTTTTTTGCCTACAACTTCCATCAGCCCCAGCCATTGGCCATGCTGGCTGGGGCTGATGGGAGTTGTAGGCAAAAAACATCTGGAGAGCTACCGTCGACCACCCCTGGAATACAGCATTAACATGGCAAGGGGACTTGACACACAGGGCCAGGGAGGGGTTTCTTTGTAGCAGGAACTCCTTTGCATATTAGGCCACGCCCCTGTGATGTAGCTAATCCTCCAAGAGCTTACAGTAGGCCCTGTACAAAGAACCCTGTAAGGCAGGGGTGTCAAACATGCAGTTCGGGGGCCAAATCATGCCCCCAGAGGTCTCCTATCTGGCCCCCGAGCAACTGGCAGTCATCCACTTCCTTCTTCCTCTCTCTTGTTTCCTTCTGCATCTCAGCTTGCTTTGGAAGCCTTGCTCAATGGCACAGGAGCTACAGAGCAAACCTCTATTTTCTCCATTGGCTGAGGCTCCTCCCTTGGGGAGGAAAGGGGGAGGAATAGCTTGCTTTGCCAGGCTCTCTCAATGGCACAGCAGAGCTACCAAGCCAAGCCTCTCTTCCTTCTATTGGCTGAGGCTCCTCTCCCCCACATGCTCAGTCCCCTGGGGAAGGGAAGAGAGAGCCAGAGCTTCCTTTGCCCAGTTCCCTGGATCCCATGGGAGAAATACAAAGAAAGCATCTTTAAGACCAATGAGTGCTAACGTTTTGAGCATGTTTTAAGTTTTTAAAAATATATATCTGTGTTTGTCTGGGTTCTTTATAAAATTTATATCTCTGCTACCAAATCTTAAACAGGTACACACAGGGCTTTGTTTGAAGAACAAGCCCAGCAGGAACTCATTTGCATATTAGGCCACACCCCCTGATGCCACCATTGTTTTACATAGGGCTTTTTTGTAACACAAACGCAGCAGGGACAAATTTTCATATTAGGCCACAGCTCCTGAAACCAGAGCCCCGTGGTGCAGAGTGTTAAAGCTGCAGTACTGCAGTCCTAAACTCCGCTCACAACCTGAGTTTGATCCCCGGCGGAAGCTGGGTTTTCAGGTAGCCAGCTCAAGGTTGACTCAGCCTTCCATCCTTCCGAGGTCGGTAAAATGAGTCTCCAGCTTTCTTTGGGGGGGGGGGGAGTGTAAAAGACTGAGGAAGGCAATGGCAAACCACCCCGTAAAAAAGTCTGCCGTGAAAATGTTGAGAAAGCAACGTCATCCCAGAGTCAGAAACAACTGGTGTTTGCACAGGGGACTTTTAAGAGCCCCGTGGCGCAGAGTGGTAAAGCTGCAGTACTGCAGTCGGAGCCCTCTGCTCACGACCTGAGTTTGATCCCAGCAGAAGCTGGTTCAGGTGGCCGGCTCGAGGTTGACTCAGCCTTCCATCCTTCCGAGGTCGGTCAAATGAACTCCCAGCTTGCTGGGGGGAAAGCGTAGATGACTGGGGAAGGCAACGGCAAACCACCCCGTAAAAAGCTTGCAGTGAAAACATTATGAAAGCTTTGTCACCCCAGAGTCGGAAACGACTGGTGCTTGCGCAGGGGACCTTTCCTTTTCCTTTTCCCTGACACCAAGCCAGCCGGAACTGCGTTCCTGTGCGTTCCTGCTCAAAAAAAAAAGCCCTGGGTACACACATGGCCCAGCCAGACATGGTTTGGCCTAACCCAACATGGCCCGGCCCAACAAGGTGTCATTTATGTCAGATCCGGCCCTCGTAACAAATGAGTTTGACACCTCTGAAGGTCTACCTCAGAGGAGGTCTACCTCAGAAGGATGATTGTCTACCTCAGGGGTGTGTGGTGTAATGCTGAGGAGTTCCTGCTATCCAAAAAAAAAAAAAGGCTCTGGGGCCAGGGAAACTCAGAGCCCAAAATGCACAAAGAACAAAATCTAGGATCTCCCTTCCCCTTTGGCAGCTCAGGACAATCGGCGTCTGGCCTGCAAACTTGCCAGTTTTCGACACGACGCCACAAAAGAGGATTCTCCGCTCGCTGAGTATTTTGGCAAAGGGCAAATCATGGAACAAGGGGGAACGACAGCCGTTGCTGTCAGAGCGCCCACAGCTTCCAGAAGACACAGGCGGCGAACAGCTGGAGATGTGGCGGGATGGCTGTGCGTTGGGGAGACGGCGTGTGTGGGGCATTGTCCCCTGTTTATCTGGAGGCGGGAGCAGCCAAGAGAGAGGTGGCGGAGGAGGATGGCAGAAGGACCTAGGGGCAGGGGTGGTCGATCTGTGTCTCGGGAGCCGCATGTGGCTCTTTCACACATATTGACCGTTTTCGCACACAGCTTACCTCGCAGTCACAATCCTGTTCCCTCTGCAGCGTCCGGTCAGATTTCCCACCATCTGCGCTGGAGTTACAGGAAGTACCGCGGCTTTTGCATAGCAAACGTAAACTTGGTTTTAGCGGTTTACATTTGCTACGCAGAAGCTGCGGCACTTCCTGTAACTCCGGCAATGGTGGGAAATCCGACTGGACGCTGCAGAGGGAACAGGATTGTGACTGCGAGGTAAGCTGTGTGCGAAAACGGTAATTGTGTGGCTCTTGAAGCCCCCGCTTCTCTCTTGGCTGACTTGGGGGAAGACATTGGTTGGGGGGCTTGGAAAATGCATTTTAAGTTGCTTTCTTTCCACCTCTTTCTCCCCATCTATCATCCTTCCTTCCCTCCCTCCCTCAAAATCTGATGTTCCTGTCTCGTGGCTCTCAAACATCTGACGTTTATTCTATGTGGCTCTTATGTTAAGCAACTTTGGCCACCCCCGACTTAGGGAAGCAAGAAGTAAATCTGCAGAAGACGCACCACCATCCACTTACAGAATCATTCATCTGTAAGGGCCCCTGAATAGAATCATAGAGTTGGAGTCTCAGAGCGGCTCACAAGGAACCTCCAGGGTCATCTAGTACAACCCCCTGCACAATGCAGGAAACTCACAAATACCTCCCCCTAAATTCACAGGATCTTCATCGCTGTCAGATGGCCATTCTAGCCTCTGTTTGAAAACCTCCAAGAAAGGAGAGCCCACCATCTCCCAAGGAAGCCAGTTCCACTGACGGTCAAGAAGTTCTTCCTAATGTTGAGCTAGAAACTCTTTTGATTTAATTTCAACCCGTTGGTTCTGGTCTGACCTTCTGGGGCCACAGAAAACAATTCCACACCATCCTCTATAGGACACCCCTTCAAGTACTTGAAGATGGTGATCATATCCCCTCTCAGCCACCTCATCTCCAGGCTAAACATGCCCAGCTCCTTCAACCTTTCTTCATAGGTTCTGGTCCTACCTTCTGGGGCCACAGAGAACAATTCCACACCATCCTCTATAGGACAGCCCTTCGAGTACTTGAAGATGGTGATCCTGTCACCTCTCAGCTAAGAACATCCAAGGAGTGTTGGATTCTTAGCCTCTGTTTAAGACCATCCAAGGAAGGAGAGCCCACCACCTCCCAAGGAAAGCGTTATCTGCTGAATCTACAGCCCTGACTTGGCTAGCCTATGCTAGCCCAATCTAACCAGATCTTGAAGCTAATCAGGATTGGCTTTGGTTAGTATTTGGATGGAATTCCGTCAAGGAGACCTGGGTTGCTAAGCGGAGGCAGGGAATGGCAAACCACTTCTGAACTTTTCTTGCCTTGACCTGGATGCCCCAGGCTAGCCCAGTCTCATCAGATCTCTGAAGCTAAGCAGGATCAGCCCTGGTTAGTATTTGGATGGGAGACCAGCAAGGAAGACCAAAGTCACTATGCAG
Organism: Heteronotia binoei; assembly: GCF_032191835.1. Classification (NCBI taxonomy): domain Eukaryota; kingdom Metazoa; phylum Chordata; class Lepidosauria; order Squamata; family Gekkonidae; genus Heteronotia; species Heteronotia binoei. The sequence goes on along the minus strand of NC_083243.1, from coordinate 12,268,667 downwards.
AGGCAGGCAATGCTCCTCTCTTGCTCTGAAAGCCGTACAGGGTTGGCCTACGTTGGCTGCAACATGAGGGGGGAAAGCTGAGTCGTGTTGCCAACTCCAGGTTAGCAAATTCCCGGAGACTAGGGGGCGGAGTCTCGGGAGGGCGGGTCTTCAGGAGGGGAGGGAACTCAGAAGAGGAGGAGGGCATCGGTCCTGCCCTTTGCCTTTGCACAGTCATCGGCGTGAGAGCATGGCCTGTACAATCATGGGAAGTTCATGAGTAAGCACTCCATCGCCATAATCGAGAACACTGCTTTTTTTTGAGCAGGCAACCCTAGCTTATCCCCTGAAAACGCATTGGACTCCAAAGTGCTACTGGACTCATATACTAGAATCAAAGAGTTGGAAGGGACCTCCGGGCCATCTGCATCATACAGGAAATTCACAAATACCTCCCCCCTACACACAACTCCAATGTAGAAGAAGAAGAAGATGATGATGATGATATTGGATTTATATCCCGCCCTCCACTCCGAGTCTCAGAGCGGCTCACAATCGCCTTTATCTTCCTCCCCCACAACACCCTGTGAGGTGGGTGGGGCTGAGAGGGCTCTCCCAGAACTACCCTTTCAAGGACAACTCCTGCGAGAGCTTTGGCTGACCTAAGGCTATTCCAGCAGGTGCAAGTGGAGGAGTGGGGAATCAAATCCGGTTCTCCCAGATAAGAGTCCGCACACTTAACCACTACACCAAACTGGCTCTGTAAGCTCTTGGAGGATTGGCTACATCAGGGGGGATGCGGCCTAATATGCAAAGAAGTTTCTGCTACAAAGAAGAAGAATGCAGATTTATACCCTGCCCTTCTCTCTGAATCAGAGACTCAGAGCGGCTCACAATCTCCTTTATCTTCCACCCCCACAACAAACATCCTGTGAGGTGGGTGGGGCTGAGAGAGCTCTGACAAAAACCTGCCCTTTCAAGGACAACTCTGCCAGCGCTCTGGCTGACCCAAGGCCATTCCAGCAGCTGCAAGTGGAGGAGTGGGGAACCAAACCCAGTTTTCCCAGATAAGAGTCTGCAGGCTTAACCACTACACCAAACTGGGAGGGTGTGGCCTAATATGCAAAGGCGTTCCTGCTACAAAAAAAGCCATGGTCGGGTGAGCATTTCTCCAAGAGCAACTGAAGAGGTTGTAGGACTTACGCAGGAGAAGGTACGGTGCATAAAAGGCCTTTTGGCTTTCCCTTTAGCTGACTCCAGTTATGCAGGCCAGCCTCAACGAAATGGCCTTTTCATTCCCACACATCTCACATTACATCATGAAACTGGTCTCGGTGCCCTTTTCTTATTTGTCCTGCGTTGCTGGGATTTGCATACGGAGGTTCCAAAAGAAACGACTGGCCAGCTAAACAGGGCAGGCTCCTCTCACTGGCCAGGAAGGGAGACTGCCTGGGAACCAGTCCCCAGCTGCCTGGAACGCTCCGGAAAAACAGTTGGGAATGAAGTGTCATTACAGTTGCCAATCCCCAGGTGAGGGCAGGGGATCCCCCGGTTTGGAGACCCTCCCCCCGCTTCAGAGGCATCAGAAAGCAGGGGGAGGAGAGGGAAATGTCTGCTGGGCACTCCATGATTCCCTATCGAGACCAATTCCCATAGGGTATAATGGAGAATTGATCCACAAGTATCTGGGGCTATGTGAGGGGCTGTTTTTGAGGAAGAGGCACCAGATTTGCAGCATAGGATCCATTGCCTCTCCTCAAAACATCCTTCAAGTTTCAAAAGGATTAGACCAGGGGGTCCAATTCTATGAGTTCCCAAAGAAGGTGCCCCCATCCTTCATTATTTCCAATGAAGGGAAGGCATTGAAAAGGTGTGCGGTCCCTTTCAATGTGATAGCCAGAACTCCCTTTGGAGTTCAGTGATGCTTGTCACAACCTTGCTCCGGGCTCTACTGCCAACGTCTCCTGGCTCCACCCCCAATGTCTCCTGGCTCCTCCCCCAACATCTCCTGGCCCCACCCCCAAGTCTCCTGGCTCCACCCCCAATGTCTCCTGGCTCCACCCCCAATGTCTCCTGGCTCCACCCCCAACATCTCCTGGCTCCACTCTGAAAGTCCCCAGATATTTCTTGAACTGGATCTGGCAATCTTAAGCGCCATTTGTAGACAGCCCAGGCAAGCCCAATCTCATCAGATCTCGAAAACGAAGCAGGGTCAACCCTGGCTAGTATCTGGATGGGAGGTCTCCATGGAAGACCAAGGTTGTGACACGGAGGCTGGCAATGGCAAACTTCGTCTGAATGGCTCACCAATGTTAGGGTTGCCAAGTCTGAAGTGCTAGTATCCTTTAAATCCCCTGAATCCTTGATAAAAAAAAAAATAGCCCCATGGCGCAGAATGGTAAAGCTGCAGTACTGCAGTCGGAGCCCTCTGCTCACGACCTGAGTTCGATCCCAGCAGAAGCTGGTTGAGGTAGCCGGCTCCAGGTTGACTCAGCCTTCCATCCTTCCGAGGTCGGTCAAATGAGTACCCAGCTTGCTGTGGGGGGGGGAGTGTAAAAGACTGAGGAAGGCAATGGCAAACCACCCCGTAAAAAGTCTTCCGTGAAAACATTGTGAAAGCAACGTCACCCCAGAGTCAGAAATGACTGGTGCTTGCACAGGGGACTACCTTTACCTTTAAAAAAAAAAAAAAAATTCTTGATAACATTAAGGATGTTGTTGTTTGTAGGTAAATGTAAGTTTGTCCTAGAGTCATTTCTCTCAGTCTTCAGTCTTAGGCTTCCATGGGTCTTTCCTGAGTGGTAGCCCTTGGAGTAGAATTGCCAAGTCCCCTGTGCTTTCCGGTGGGGGACTTTTGTGTGCACTCAAAGCACGCATGTAATGCAATGATGTCACCCGGAAGTGATGTCATTGCGCGGCCATTCTAGGCATTTCCAGGGAAACTCGATGGCTTTTCCAGACACTCTAGCCATTTGGGAGGGGGAAAACTCTTCGGTATCTATTGTACCATCGAGTTTTCCCTCCCAAATGACTAAAGCATCCGGGAAAACCATCGAGTTTAACCGGAAACGCCTAGAGCGGCCATCGTGCAGCCTCACCAGCAGGATGACGTCACTTCAAGGTGATGTCATTGCGCCGGTGACGTAGGGGGAGGTTCAATGTGGGCCGGCGGGTTGGGAACCTTCCGGGTGGGGGAACCCCCATCCAGATGGGGAGCTCTACCTCAGAGTCAGATGGGGGCACAGTCCAGTGTCCCACTGGTGCAGTGAGGTTCCCCTTTCAAGTACTGACCCTGCTTAACTTCCGAGATCTGATGAAACCAGGCTCTACCAGGCTGCCTTCCCTCCCCAGTAAAGAATTAGGTTAAAAAAAGAGAAAAGATTGAGAAAATCGAAACCCAAATGAGCAAAATGCTAAAATTAATAAAGTTAAGAATCTAATGCGCAGATTTTGATGAATGTTTTAGAACGAGAAAATCCGAGGATTCAAACAATCCACACATGCGTACGCAAACATATACATTCATGCATACCTCCCCATGCATGTACAATAAAGAATTAGCTCAGGGGATGCCAAACTGCAGCTCGGGAGCTACATAGGGTTGCCAATCCCCAGGTGGGGGCAGGGGATCCCCCGGTTTGGAGGCCCTCCCCCCGCTTCAGGGTCGTCAGAAAGCGGGGGGAGGGGAGGGAAATGTCTGCTGGGAACTCTATTATTCCCTATGGAGATTTATTCCCATAGGAAATCATGGAGAATTGATCCGTGGGTATCTGGGGCTCGGGGGGGGCTGTTTTTTGGGGTAGAGGCACCAAATTTTCAGTATAGCATCTAGTGCCTCTCCCCAAAATACCCCCCCCCAAAGTTTCAAAAAGATTGGACCAGGGGATCCAATTCTATGAGCCCCAAAAGAAGGTGCCCCTATCCATTATTTCCTATGGAAGGAAGGAATTGAAAAGGTGTGCCGTCCCTTTAAATGTGATGGCCCGAACTCCCTTTGGAGTTCAATTATGCTTGCCACAGCCTTGATCTTGGCTCCACCCCCAAAGTCTCCTGGCTCCACCCCCAAAGTCCCCAGATATTTCTTGAATTGGACGTGGCCACCGTAGAGCTACATGTGGCTCTTTCACACATGTTGTGTGGCTCTTGAAGCCCCCGCCACTCTGGCAGCCTTTTTAGAAAAGGCATCCAGAGGAAGCGAGGGGCTTGCGGAACCTTGCCAAGTTCCGCAAGGCCCGTTAGGCCACTCTCTCCTGGTTGGTTTTCAACTGACGCTGAGCCTGTATCGTAGGGAAACTGAAGAAATACTGTCACCACTGAAATGATACAATATCAAAGAGATTAGCACCAAACTACTCTGATTGTTTTAACTATGGAATGTGTCATTTTATAATATGTATGGACTTTAATTGTCTGTTGTGGTTGTAGACTGCGAGCTGCCCTGAGCCTGCTTCGGCGGGGAAGGTGGGATATAAATCAAATAAATAAATAAATTTGTCTCACTTCTCCAAGCCAGCAGGTAGCTTAGAGAATGGATGTAAAGTTAAAGTTGCTTTCTTTACACCTCTCCCTCCCCCCCAATCTATTTGTTTGTATTTCTCCCTCCCTCTCTCTCTCCGCAGCTTTCAAACCTCCGACATTCATCATGTCTTCTGGCTCTCAAATGTCTGACATTTATTCCATGTGTCTGTTACATTAAGAAAGTTCGACCACCCCTAAATTAGATAAACAAAAGTCTGCGAAAAATTAAACCAGAAAGAACATACATAAAGCAAATAATAAGGTAAAGGTAGTCCCCTGTGCAAGCCCCAGTTGTTTCCGACTCTGGGGTGACGTCACATCACTACGTTTTCACAGCAGTCTTTTTACGGGGTGGTTTGCCATTGCCTTCCCCGGTCGTCTACACTTTCCCCCCAGCAAGCTGGGGACTCATTTGTCCGACCTCGGAAGGATGGAAGGCTGAGTCAATCCTGAACCGGGTACCTGAACCCAGCTTCCACCGGGATCAAATTCAGGTCATGTGAGCAGAACTTGGACTGCAGTACTGCAGCTTACCACTGTTCTACTAGAATTTGGTAATTTGCTGTGTAGGAGAGGGAGGGCTATAAGTGGGATAAAATAAATAAATTTATTGTGGAGTTTGAACATCCACAGGAGGGAATTAGTTCCATTCTCCACACTAGTGCTGGGGAAGTTCCCCTCCCCAGCCCCAACCAATTCACAAGTTGGCCGTTTCTGTCACAATTACCCTTCACAGTGCAGATTCCCCCCAAAATGTTATGATCACTGCAACTCTCTTCCTACACGTTAAAATTCCCCAAAAGCCTATATGATATTTCATCGCCCCACACTTCAAAGCTGCCTCTTTCCCCCCCCCCCCCATTCTTTCTCTCCTTTGATATTCATTTAGTTCTTTAGGCTTGGCATTCAGAATATCAACTTGGAAACACGGTCGCTCGCTCGCGAGCAGGTTTCTGCCAGATTGGAGACGTTCCACCACCTGTGATTCTGAGGCACCTTGGTCTGGTTCCGTCTCTCAGGATAGCGAATGGGAGATGGCCTTCTAGCTCTCCCCCTTAGCCCAACCCTTTCTCTTTGAGCAAAGGGGTTGCCAGATAGCTTCCAGCAAGGCAGGGGGGGAAAGAGAGGGTAGTCGATGGTGCTTTTGTGATACGAACAACCGTCTCCCGGAGATTGACTTGGAAGCCTGCAACTATTCCTCCCCCTTTTGGGTCCCCAATTTGGGCAACCACCAAGGTCATGAGTTCAATAGCCAGGGCTTTATCCTCTGGGCCAAGCCCTTGCTGGAGTCGTTCCCTTTGATGTGACGAATAAGAATATGCTGCCTCTGAGCTGGAGTCCAAAACAGCGACGGACAAAACCTTGGATTCCTGATCAGGTCTGCCAGTCCAACTGTAGGGGAGATGAAACACTAGTCTGACCCGGGCGGCAATCGCAAAGCCCACAGGTCCTTGCCAGAGGTGTTCACTGCAAACAGGCGCGACGTTATCTCCAACGCCGCTGCAATCCGTACACAATGTCTCCATTTCCACAATAAGTGGAGCCATCCCTTTGAGCGGGTTCCTTGGCTTTGGACTGACCTGACTTCGGTTTAAGTTGAGATCAAACCCGGACGTTGGCTTCCAGCCTCTCCCCTCCCGTCGACTCTCTTTGAAGCCGCTCGCCGGATAAGTTGGCGCAGAGGGGCTGTGTTGTGTGGATGCAAGAACGCCCCTTGGATGCTGTGTCCAAACTCCCTTGAACAAAGGACATCAGAGAGTTTCAGAGGGTCTGAAGCAGTGTTCACTCTAAGCTGAGTAAGTGTGAATTCGCTCAGTTTTTTAGCCTCTGGCTCACGCATTCTTGTCTTAGCTCAGGAAGTACAACCCCAGAGCAAACTCATTGATGCGGTAGCCAAATGACTAGCTCACAACTTTAATGCCAGAAGCTCACAAAGGAGAATTTTCACTCACAAGCCACACATACATATATTGGCCACTGTGTGACACAGAGTGTTGGACTGGATGGGCCATTGGCCTGATCCAACATGGCTTCTCTTATGTTCTTAAGTGTGACACAGAGTGTTGGACTGGATAAGAACATAAGAAAAGCCATGTTAGATCAGGCCAATGGCCCATCCAGTCCAACACTCTGTGCCACACAGTGGCAAATATATATATATATATATATATACACAAATATATACAAATAAATACACAAATATATACAAATAATATATACAAATAAATATATACAAATATATATATATATATACACACACACACATACAAACACACACACACTGTGGCTAATAGCCACTGATGGACCTCTGCTCCATATTTTTATCTAACCCCTTCTTGAAGGTGGCTATGCTTGTGGCCGCCACCACCTCCTGTGGCAGTGAATTCCACATGTTAATCGCCCTTTGGGTGAAGAAGTACTTCCTTTTATCCATTTTAACCTGTCTGCTCAGCAATTTCATCGAACGCCCACGAGTTCTTGTATTGTGAGAAAGGGAGAAAAGTACTTCTTTCTCTACTTTCTCCATCCCATGCATTATCTTGTAAACCTCTATCATGTCACCATGCAGTCGATGTTCCTCCAAGCTAAAGAGTCTCAAGCGTTTCAACCTTTCTTCATAGGGAAAGTGTTCCAGCCCTTTAATCGTTCTAGTTGCCCTTTTCTGGACTTTCTCCAATGCTATAATATCCTTTTTGAGGTGCGGCGACCAGAACTGCACACAGTACTCCAAATGAGACCGCACCATCGATTTATACAGGAGCATTATGATACTGGCGTATTTGTTTTCAATTCCCTTCCTAATAATTCCCAGCATGGCGTTGGCCTTTTTACTGCAATTGCACACTGTCTTGACATTTTCAGTGAGTTATCTACCACGACCCCAAGATCTCTCTCTTGGTCAGTCTCTGTCAGTTCACAACCCATCAACTTGTATTTGTAGCTGGGATTCTTGGCCCCAATGTGCATTACTTTGCACTTGGCCACATTGAACCGCATCTGCCACGTTGATGCCCACTCACCCAGCCTCAACAGATCCCTTTGGAGTTCCTCACAATCCTCTCTGGTTCTTACCACCCTGAACAATTTAGTGTCATCCGCAAACTTGGCCACTTCACTGCTCATTCCCAACTCTAAATCATTTATGAACAAGTTAAAGAGCATGGGACCCAGTACCGACCCCTGCGGCACCCCACTGCTTACCGTCCTCCACTGCGAAGACTGCCCATTTATACTGACTCTCTGCTTCCTATTACTCAGCCAGTTTTTGATCCACAAGAGGACCTGTCCTTTTACTCCATGACTCTCAAGCTTTCTAAGGAGCCTTTGATGAGGAACTTTATCAAAAGCTTTCTGGAAGTCAAGGTAAACAACATCTATCGGGTCTCCTTTGTCCACATGTTTGTTCACCCCCCTCAAAGAAATGTAACAGGTTAGTGAGGCAAGATCTTCCCTTACAGAACCCATGCTGAGTCTTCCTCAATAACCCGTGTTCATCAATGTGCCTACTCATTCTGTCCTTGAGAATGCTTTCTACCAATTTTCCCGGTATTGAAGTCAGACTGACTGGCCTGTAATTTCCTGGATCTCCTCTGGAACCCTTTTTAAAGATGGGGGTGACATTTGCTACTTTCCAGTCCTCAGGAACGGAGGCAGATTTCAATGAAAGATTATAGATTTTTGTTAGAAGATCCACAAGTTCAACTTTGAGTTCTTTCAGAACTCTCGGATGTATGCCATCCGGACCCGGTGACTTATTAGTTTTTAATTTGTCTATCAGTTGTAGGACCTCCTCTTTTGTCACCTCAATCTGACTCAGGTCTTTCAACACCCCTTTCAAAATTAGTGGTTCTGGGGCAGGCAAAAAGTTCTCATCTTCCACAGTGAAAACGGAGGCAAAAAATTCATTCAGCTTCTCAGCCATTTCCCTATCCTCCTTCAGTAATCCTTTTACCCCATGGTCATCCAAGAGCCCCACTGCCTCCCTGGCTGGTTTACTACTGCTAATATATTTGAAGAAGTTTTTATTGTTGGTCTTTATGTTTTTTGCAATATGCTCCTCATAGTCCCTTTTTGCCTGTCTGATCACAGTCTTGCATTTGATTTGCCACAGCCTATGTTCCCTTTTACTTATCTCACTTGGACTGGTTTTCCACCGCTTAAAGGAGTCCTTCTTACCTTTTGCAGCTTCCATTACTTTGTTTGTTAACCATGCAGGCCTTTTCTTATGCCTGTTTGTGCCTTTCCTAACTTGTGGTATGTATTTTATCTGAGCTTCTAGGATTATAGTTTTAAATAGTCTCCAAGCTTCCCCAAGGGTTTTGACCGTATTTACCTTTCCTTTCAGTTTCCTCCTCACATGCCTCCTCATTTCAGTGTATTTACCCCTTTTAAAGTTAATCGTGGTTGTGGTGGTCTTTTGGGGCAACTCCCTATTTATACAAACGGTGAAATCAATAACATTATGGTCAGTGCTCCCAAGCGGCGCAATCACTTTTACATCTCTCACCAAGTATTGGTGAGATATTATGCATGGGATGGAGAAAGTAGAGAAAGAAGTACTTTTCTCCCTTTCTCACAATACGAGAACTCGTGGGGATTCAATGAAATTGCTGAGCAGTCAGGTTGGAACAGATAAAAGGAAGTACTTCTTCACCCAAATGGTGATTAACACGTGGAATTCACTGCCACAGGAGGTGGTGGTGGCTACAAACATAGACAGCTTCAAAAGGGGATTGGATAAACATCTGGAGCAGAGATCCATCATTGGCTATTAGCCACAGCTTGTCATTGGGACTCTCTGCCTGGGGCAAGTGATGCTCTGTATTCTTGGTGCTTGGGGGGCGGGCACAATGGGAGGGCATCTAGTGTTCTGGCCCCACAGATGGACCTCCTGATGGCACCTGGGTTTTTTGGCTACTGTGTGACACAGAGTGTTGGACTGGATGAGCCATTGGCCTGATCCAACATGGCTTCTCTTATGTTCTTATGTGACACAGAGTGTTGGACTGGGTGGGCCATTGGCCTGATCCAACATGGCTTCTCTTATGTGACACAGAGTGTTGGACTGGATGGGCCATTGGCCTGATCCAACATGGCTTCTCTTATGTTCTTATGTAACACAGAGTGTTGTACTGGGTGGGCCATTGGCCTGATCCAACATGGCTTCTCTTATGTTCTTATGTGACACAGAGTGTTGGACTGGATGGGCCTTTGGCCTGATGCAACATGGCTTCTCTTATGTTCTTATGTGACACAGAGTGTTGGACTGGATGGGCCACTGGCCTGATCCAACATGGCTTCTCTTATGTTCTTACGTGACACAGAGTGTTGGACTGGATGAGCCATTGGCCTGATCCAACATGGCTCCAGTAGGCTCTTGGAGGATTGGATACATCGGGGGGGGGGGGTGGCCTAAAATGCAAAGGAGCTCTTGTTGCACAAATAGCCCTGATCGTATGTCGGTTGCAACTTGGCAGGACTTGAGACCCACACCCAGTCTTTCAAGAGTTAACCCTTCCTTGAAGTCAGGATGGAAATCTCCACCCTTCCCACCTTCTGACAGGGATTTAAGGAATCCAGAGATCTCCATTCCACCTTGGTTCTGAAGAAAGGCCCTTTGACTCCTGAAAGCTTATCCCCTGAGGTTCTGGTTGGTCTCAGAACTGCTGGATCTCATTTAGCTGTACTATTGTCAGTTACATCCAGGGGTGGAATTCTAGCAGGAGCTCCTTTTCATATTAGGCCACACACCCCTGATATAGCCAATCCTCCAAGGGTTTACAAGGCTCTCTGCCAGTTTGGTGTAGTGGTTAAGTGTGCGGACTCTTATCTGGGAGAACCGGGTTTGATTCCCCACTCCTCCACTTGCACCTGCTGAAATGACCTTGGGTCAGCCATAGCTCTGGCAGAGGTTGTCCTTGAAAGGGCAGCTGCTGTGAGAGCCCTCTCCAGCCCCACCCACCTCACAGGGTGTCTGTTGTGGGGGAGGAAGATAAAGGAGATTGTGAGCCGCTCTGAGACTCTTCGGAGTGGAGGGCGGGATATAAATCCAATATCTTCTTCATCTTCTTCTTCTAAGCTCTTGGAGGATTGGCTACATCAGGGGTGTGTGGCCTATTATGTAAAGGAGCTCCAGCTACAAAAGAAGAAGAAAGAATTGCAGATTTATATCCCACCCTTCTCTCCGAATCAGAGACTCAGAGCGGCTTACAATCTCCTATATCTTTTCCCCCGACGACAGACAGACGATAGCTCAGTGATAGAGCATCTGCTTGGTAAGCAGAAGGTCCCAGGTTCAATCCCTGGCATCTCCAAAAAAGGGTCCAGGCAAATTGGTGTGAAAAATCTCAGCTTGAGACCCTGGAGAGCCACTGCCAGTTTGAGTAGACAATACTGACTTTGATGGACCAAGGGTCTGATTCAGTATAAGGCAGCTTCATATGTTCATATATGTGAGGTGGGTGGGGCTGAGAGGGCTCTCACAGCAGCTGCCCTTTCAAGGACAGATTCTCAGAGCGGCCTACAATCGCCTTTCCCTTCCTCCCCCACAACAGACACCCTGTGAGGTGGGTGAGGCTGAGAGGGCTCTCCGAGCAGCTGCCCTTCCAAGGACAGAGTCTCAGAGCGGCCTAAAATCTCCATTCCCTTCCTCCCCCACAACAGACACTCTTTGAGGTGGGTGGGGCTGGAGAGGGCTCTCTCAGCAGCTGCCTTTCCAAGGACAGAGTCTCAGAGCGGCCTACAATCTCCTGTTCCTTCCTTCCCCACAACAGACACCCTGTGAGGTGGGTGGGGCTGAGAGGGCTCTCACAGCAGCTGCCCTTCCAAGGACAGAGACTCAGAGCAGCCTACAATCTCCTTTCCCTTCCTGCCCCACAACAGACACCCTGTGAGGTGGATGGAGCTGAGAGGGCTCTCCCAGCAGCTGCCCTTCCAAGGACAGAGTCTCAGAGCAGCCTACAATCTCCTTTCCCTTCCTCCCTCACAACAGACACTCTCTGAGGTGGGTGGGGCTGGAGAGGGCTCTCCCAGCAGCTGCCCTTCCAAGGACAGAGTCTCAGAGCGGCCTACAATCTCCTTTCCCTTCCTCCTCCATAACAGACACCCTGTGAGGTGGGTGGGGCTGGAGAGGGCTCTCAAAGCAGCTGCCCTTTCAAGGACAGAGTCTCAGAGCAGCCTACAATCTCCTTTCCCTTCCTCCCCCACAACAGACACTCTCTGAGGTGGGTGGGGCTGGAGAGGGCTCTCCCAGCAGCTGCCCTTCCAAGGGCAGAGTCTCAGAGCGGCCTACAATCTCCTTTCCCTTCCTCCTCCATAACAGACACCCTGTGAGGTGGGTGGGGCTGAGAGGGCTCTCAAAGCAGCTGCCCTTTCAAGGACAGAGTCTCAGAGCAGCCTACAATCTCCTTTCCCTTCCTCCCCCACAACAGACACTCTCTGAGGTGGGTGGGGCTGGAGAGGGCTCTCCCAGCAGCTGCCCTTCCAAGGACAGAGTCTCAGAGCGGCCTACAATCTCCTTTCCCTTCCTCCTCCATAACAGACACCCTGTGAGGTGGGTGGGGCTGAGAGGGCTCTCACAGCAGCTGCCCTTTCAAGGACAGAGTCTCAGAGCAGCCTACAATCTCCTTTCCCTTCCTCCTCCATAACAGACACCCTGTGAGGTGGGTGGGGCTGAGAGGGCTCTCACAGCAGCTGCCCTTTCAAGGACAGAGTCTCAGAGCAGCCTACAATCTCCTTTCCCTTCCTCCTCCATAACAGACACCCTGTGAGGTGGGTGGGGCTGAGAGGGCTCTCACAGCAGCTGCCCTTTCAAGGACAGAGTCTCAGAGCAGCCTACAATCTCCTTTCCCTTCCTTCCCCACAACAGACACCCTGTGAGGTGGGTGGGGCTGAGAGGGCTCTCACAGCAGCTGCCCTTCCAAGGACAGAGTCTCAGAGCAGCCTACAATCTCCTTTCCCTTCCTGCCCCACAACAGACACCCTGTGAGGTGGATGGAGCTGAGAGGGCTCTCCCAGCAGCTGCCCTTCCAAGGACAGAGTCTCAGAGCAGCCTACAATCTCCTTTCCCTTCCTCCCCACAACAGATACCCTGTGAGGTGGGTGGGGCTTGGAGAGTTCTCCCAGAAGCTGCCCTTTCAAGGACAGAGTCTCAGAGCAACCTACAATCTCCTTTCTCTTCCTCCCCCACAACAGACACCCTGTGAGGTGGGTGGAGCTGAGAGAGCGCTGACAAAACCTGCCCTTTCAAGGACAACCTCTGCCAGAGCTATGGCTGACCCGAGGCCATTCCAGCAGCTTCAAGTGGAGGAGTGGGAATCAAACCCGGTTCTCCCAGATAACAGTCTGCACACTTCACCACTACACCAAGCCCCGGGCCAGGGCAACCCTCTCTCCAGCCATCTCCAAACCCAGAGCTGGCAACCTTAGCAGAGATGTTTATGGGAGAGGAAGACTGCATACGAAAACCAGCATCAGAGGTGGGTTGTGGGCCCCCCCAAAAAGCTGGGAAAGGCTGGACGAGCGTGCAGTCCTAAACGGAAACACACCCTTATTAATCCACTGAATTTAGAAGGGCGTAACTTTGTTTAGGGTTACACGCCACGGCTGCGTTAGCGGGGTCCTTCTCCCTCCTCTCACGGAGGCTCCCCAGTCCTCCCGCTGCTACGGCCTGGCCTTTTCCACTGGCGGCATAAGCACATGAAAAGGCAGAGAGAAGAGAACCCACCTGGTGAGTAAAGTCTCTTTTTCAGAAGGGATTTCTCCCCCCCCCCCCTTTTTTTTCGGCCTTTCAAACAAATCTCCCAGAGTTTTCCAGCCTAGTGAAAAGCTTCAAGATGGTCACTGGAGGACAGGAGGGGGAGTTGGGGGGGTGACAACCACATTATGACAGCGGAAACTGTCCTGGAACTCAGCGGAGAGGAGGACAGATTTGATGGTACGGTTGCCAAGTCCAATTTAAGATATATCTGGGGACTTTGGGGGTGGAGCCAGGAGACGTTATGGGTGGAGCCAAGATCAAGGCTGTGACAAGCATAATTGAACTCCAAAGGGAGTTCTGGGCATCACATTTAAAGGGACGGCACACCTTTTCAATGGCTTCCTTCCATAGGAAATAATGAAGGATAGGGGCACCTTCTTTTGGGGCTCATAGAATTGGACACCCTGGTCCAATCGTTTTGAAACTTGGGGGATATTTTGGGGCAAGGCGCTAGATGCTGTACTAAAAAATTGGTGCCTCTACCTCAAAAAACAGCTCCCCCAGAGCCCCAGATACCCGTGGATCAATTCATTATTTTCTATGGGAATAAATCTCCATAGGGAATAACAGAGTTCCCAGCAGACATTTCCCTCCCCTCGCCCGCTTTCTGACGACCCTGAAGTGGGGGGAGGGCCTCCAAACCAGGGGATCCCCTGCCCCCACCTGGGGATTGGCAACCCTATTTGATGGTGTGTGCCGCACAGGCGAAGCCAAGGGTAAGATTCCTTTCTCTTCCTTGGGAATTTCCCCCTTAAATAAAAACATATATCTACAGTAAGGGTGTCAAACACACTTGCTATGAGGGCCAGATCTGACATAAATGAGAGCTTGTTGGGCCGGGCCCTGTGTGTCATAAAATGTAATGCCAGACAGCGCAGATATAAACTTTATAAAGGACAAAGAGAAAGATTTTTTTAAAGCTTAAAATAAAACATGCTTAAAACGCGAGCACTGGTTGGTCTTAAAGGCGCTTGCTTTGGATTTCTCCCATGGGATCCAGGGAACTGGGCAAAGGAAGCTCTGGCTCTTTCCTTCCTTCCCCAGGGGACAAGGAGGGAGGGGGAGCCTCAGCCAATAGAGGGTAGTGAGAACCAGAGAGGACTGTGAGGCACTCCAAAGGGATCTGTCAAGGCTGGGTGAGTGGGCGTCAACGTGGCCAAATGCAAAGTAAGGGGGTGGGTGGGATTTATATCCCGCCCCATCCCGCAAGTGGGCTCAGAGCGGCTTACAACAGGGAAACAACAGAGTTAAAATAACAGAATAAAAGCAAACCTTACAAAAAATGGAGCAGCATAGTATACAATTTTACAGACATAGGTGGCAAAACCACTCAACTGCATGTGGCTGATAACTAACCTGATAACTGATAATGTCTCTTTTAGAATAGTGTATCAGAATAATGACCCCTGGTTTTTTTGGCCACTGTGTGACACAGAATGCTGGACTGGATGGGCCGCTGGCCTGATCCAACATGGCTTCTCGCTTGGGGGGGGGCGCAACAGTGGGAGGGCTTCTAGTGTCCTGGCCCCACTGATGGACCTCCTGATGGCCCCTGTGTTTTGGCCACTGTGTGACACAGAGTGTTGGACTGGATGGGTTGTTGGCCTGATCCAACATGGCTTCTCTTATGTTCTTATGTGACACAGAGTGCTGGGCTGGAGGGGCCGTTGGCCTGATCCAAAATGTCTTCTCTTATGTACTTATGTCTGGGACAGTGATGCTCTATATTCTGGATGCTTTGGGGGGGCACAGTGGAAAGGGTTCTAGTGTCCTGGCCCCATTGGTGGACCTCCTGATGGCAGTTGGGGTTTTTTGGCCACTGTGTAACACAGAGTGTTGGACTGAATGGGCCATTGGCCTGATCCAACATGGCTTCTCTTATGTTCTTCTGTGACACAGAGTGTTGGACTGGATGGGCCATTGGCCTGATCCAACATGGCTTCCCTTATGTTCTTCTGTGACACAGAGTGTTGGACTGGATGGGCCATTGGCCTGATCCAACATGGCTTCTCTTATGTTCTTATGTAACACAGAGTGTTGTACTGGGTGGGCCATTGGCCTGATCCAACATGGCTTCTCTTATGTTCTTATGTGTGACACAGAGTGTTGGACTGGATGGGCCATTGGCCTGATCCAACATGGCTTCTCTTATGTTCTTATGTGTGACACAGAGTATTGGACTGGATGGGCCACTGGCCTGATCCAACATGACTTCTCTTATGTTCTTATGTGTGACACAGAGTGTTGGACTGGATGGGCCATTGGCCTGATCCAACATGGCTTCTCTTATGTTCTTATGTGTGACACAGAGTGTTGGACTGGATGGGCCATTGGCCTGATCCAACATGGTTTCTCTTATGTGTGACACAGAGTGTTGAACTGGAAGGGCCACTGGCCTGACCCAACATGGCTTTTCTGATGTTCTTATGTGACACAGAGGGTTGGACTGGATGGGGCACTGGCCTGATCCAACATGGCTTCTCTTATGTTCTTAATGTTTTTTTTGTATTGACATACTCAAATATGGGATGTTGACTGTTCATTTTATTATATAAACTAAACCCATCTTCCACTATATTTTAATGTATTCTTTTTTTTCTAACAGCAAACTAGAATGATGTTGATAATGTATGCTACAGGTTAAAAAGTGAATTAAGTGGACAGGAACACCTCTGGGAAAGAGATGTGCTCAGTTTAACCCTGACTTGCAAGCCATAGAGCAATTAACAGACTGCATTTATTGCCTTGTGACACTCTCACCATCGTTCTCCCACTCTGACATGTAACTTTTTTATTGGGTTCCCACGCAAATGCTATCCAGACCAGATGTTCTTTCAATTTGTTAATGTCACCATTCTGCCATTGGATTCTAACTTAGTACCACTTTGCATGCTTAACCACTGCCCACCACCTCTATGTAGCTCTGCTCACTGTACCCCCATTCCATTGTCTGGAGTTGGGAGTGAGCAGTGAAGTGGCTAAGTTTGGGGATGACACTAAAGTGTTCAGGGTGGTGAGAACCAGAGAGGATTGTGAGGCACTCCAAAGGGATCTGTTGAGGCTGGGTGCGTGGGTGTCAACATGGCAGATGCGGTTCAATGTGGGCAAGTGCAAAGTAAGAACATAAGAACATAAGAGAAGCCATGTTGGATCAGGCCAGTGGCCCATCCAGTCCAACACTCTGAGTCACACAGCAGCCAAAAAACCCAGGCGCCATCAGGAGGTCCATCAGTGGGGCCAGGACATTAGAAGCCCTCCCACTGTGCCTCCCCCCCAGCAACCAGAATACAGAGCATCACTGCCCCAGACAGAGTTCCAACAATTCGCTGTGGCTAAGAGCCACTGATCTACCTCTGCTGCTCCATATGATTATCCAATCCCCTCTTGAAGCTGGCTATGCTTATAAGAACATAAGAGAAGCCATATTGGATCAGGCCAATGGTCCAACACCCATTCAGTCCAACACTCTGTGTCACAAAGTGGCCAAAAACCCAGGCGCCATCAGGAGGTTCACCAGTGGGGCCAGGACACTAGAAGCCCTCCCACTGTGCCCCCCCCCAAGCACCCAGAATACAGAGCATCACTGCCCCAGACAGAGAGTTCCAACGCTATGCTGTGGCTACTAGCCACTGATGGACCTCTGCTGCTGATGGACTTCTGTTTGAGGTCAGCAGCACCTTAAAAGCCAATAAATGTTGCAGGGTAAATGGGGGATAATGGAGGCTTTGACTCACAAAAGCTTATAGCCTGGATCTGTTGTTCCTCACTGGACTTAAACCGCCTCCCTTTACTGCAGGCCCCACTGCTACCCCCCTGAGAGGAACACACCACCTTCTTGCATTGGGGCCTGGGCAGATATTCCTCTCCCTCTTAGGGGATACTGAAGGCCAGAGCTTCTTTTAGCCAAAGAAAACTCACAAGGACTCGGGAGTCCAAAGACTACACAATTAGTACTGAGGTCCTACTAGTACTCAGATCAGCGCTTAAGCACATAGCTGGGATCTCCACAAGGGCTGTGTATCCCTGTTGTTTTATTTCTACCAAAGTTTGGAATAAGATATACGAATTTATTTCTCTTCTGGGGACAGAAGAGAACTGCCAGACAGCTAATCACACCAGGGATGGGCAGGAACCAAGGTTTGTTTGGCAGAGTCATTCTCGAAGCAGTTTGCCCTGCAGACGGCCTGGCACAAATGCATTCGATTTCTCGGCAACGATGGGGGTGGAGCCCTAAAACGCCTCAAGCAGTTGTCCATAGCTTGATTGGCAGCTCTGGGAGTCAACCACGGAGGCTCCCATTCTGCTCTATGGGAGCCATTAGAATTCCACACCTTGATGTACATTGGGGCCAAATGCCAAAAATCCCAGCTACAAATACAAGTTGATGGGGTGTGAACTGGCAGAGACTGACCAAGAGAGAGATCTTGGGGTCGTGGTAGATAACTCACTGAAAATGTCAAGACAGTGTGCAATTGCAATAAAAAAGGCCAACACCGTGCCGGGAATTATTAGGAAGGGAATTGAAAACAAATCAGCCAGTATCATAATGCCCCTGTATAAATCGATGGTGCGGTCTCATTTGGAATACTGTGTGCAATTCTGGTCACCGCACCTCAAAAAGGATATTATAGCATTGAAAAAAGTCCAGAAAAGGGCAACTAGAATGATTAAAGGGTTGGAACATTTTCTCTATGAAGAAAGGTTGAAACGCTTGGGACTCTTTAGCTTGGAGAAATGTCGACTGCGGGGTGACATGATAGAGGTTTACAAGATAATGCATGGGATGGAGAAAGTAGAGAAAGAAGTCCTTTTCTCCCTTTCTCACAATACAAGAACTCCATTGTTTGGAGTTGGGAGTAAGCAGTGAAGTCGCTAAGTTTGGGGATGACACTAAATTGTTCAGGGTGGTGAGAACCAGAGAGGATTGTGAGGCACTCTAAAGGGAACTGTCGAGGCTGGGCGAGCCGGCGTCAACGTGGCCAATGAAGTTCAACGTGGCCAAGTGCAAAGTAATGCATGTTGGGGCCAAAAATCCTGACTCTAAAAACACAGCTTCTCTTATGTTCTTATGTATACTTCATAAGAACAATGGCCAACACGCTGTGTCCCACAGAGACCAAAAAACCTAGGTGCCACCAGGAGGTCCATCACTGGGGCCAGGACATTAGAAGCCCTCCCACTGTTGCCCCCCCCCCCCCCCAAGCACCAAGAATACAGAGCATCACTGCCCCAGACATAAGAACATAAGAGAAGCCATGTTGGATCAGGCCAATGGCCTATCCAGTCCAACACTCTGTGTTACATAGTGGCCAAAAAACCCAGGTGCCATCAGGAGGTCCATCAGTGGGACCAGAACATTAGAAGCCCTCCCACTGTGCCCTCCCAAACACCAAGAATACAGAGCATCACTGCCCCAGACATAAGAACATAAGAGAAGCCATGTTGGATCAGGCCAATGGCCCATCCAGTCCAACACTCCATTATACAGTGGCCAAAAAAGCAAGTGCCATCAGGAGGTCCATCGGTGGGGCCAGGACACTAGAAGCCCTCCCACTGTTGCCCCTCCCAAGCACCAAGAATACAGAGCATCACTTGCCCCAGGCAGAGAGTTCCAACAATACGCTGTGGCTAATAGCCACTGATGGACGTCTGCTCCATATGCTTATCCAATCCCCTCTTGAAGCATGCATGCATACAAAAGCTTCCATTCTGAATAAAACTTGGTTGGTCTACAAGATGCAACTGAACTACTACTTTTTCCTCAGGCTGTTCCAGCTCCTGAAGACCCTAACGGATCTCTGCATTCCAGCCCACCTCGGTCACATGCTGCTAGACTTTGGGGGGGGAGGGGCAGGGCTTGCAAATCCCATCTGACTCAGTCCTGATGGATCCCGGCCCCCGTCTCCAATTCCAGCCTCCCCCCTTTCCCAAGAAGTCTTGCCTGCTCTGTTTCCCCTTCTCCGCCTCCTTCATCTTTTCCGTATTGAGTCCTGCCAGCCACCGAGCGCATTCTTTAGCGCCAGCTTCAGTAGGCATGGAAACGGATTCCTCCTTGCAAGCTGACTTTTTACGGATGCTTTGCAAAGGGGTGGAGGAAGAGGGATTGGTCCCTCTCCGGAACATCTGCTTTTGCCTAGAGCTGAGGGTGCTTTCGATGTCTTCCAGGGCCCTTCGACGTATGTCTGTGGTGCATTTCTGTCTGCATGTGTGTGCATGTGAGAAAACGCTTAGGTCATAGCGCACAGTGACATGGGAGGTAGGGATACGCATCCCGGGAGCTGGCTTTGGCTCACCGCTTTCCTGAATCGCTTGGAAGATGCCAGTTTGGCGTCGTAGTTAACTGTGTGGACTCTTATCTGGGAGAACCGGGTTTGATTCCCCACTCCTCCCCTTGCAGCTGCTGGAATGGCCTCGGGTCAGCCATAGCTTTCACAGGAGTCGTCTTTGAAAGGGCAGCTGCTGTGAGAGCCCTCTCAGCCCCACCCACCTCACAAGGTATCTGTTGTGGGGGAGGGAGATAAAGGAGATTGTAGGCTGCTCTGAGACTCTGTCCTTGAAAGGGCAGCTGCTGGGAGAGCTCTCTCAGCCCCACCCACCTCACAGGGTGTCTGTTGTGGGGGAGGGAGATAAAGGAGATTGTAGGCCTCTCTGAGACTCTGTCCTTGGAAGGGCACCTTCTGGGAGAGCCCCCTCAGCCCCACCCACCTCACAGGGTGTCTGTTGTGGGGAAGGAAGGGAAAGGAGATTGCAGGCCGCTCTGAGACTCTGTCCTTGAAAGGGCAGCTGCTGTGAGAGCCCTCTCCAGCCCCACCCACCTCACAGGGTGTCTGTTGTGGGGGAGGAAGGGAAAGGAGATTGTAGGCCGCTCTGAGACTCTGTCCTTGGAAGGGCAGCTGCTGTGAGAGCCCTCTTAGCCCCTCCCACCTCACAGGGTGCCTATTGTGGGGGAGAAAGGGAAAGGAGATTGTGAGCTGCTCTGAGACTCTGTCCTTGAAGGGCAGCTGCTGGGAGAGCCCTCTCCCACCCCACCCACCTCACAGGGTCTCTGTTGTGGGGGAGGAAGGGAAAGGAGATTGTAGGCCGCTCTGAGACTCTGTCCTTGAAAGGGGAGCTGCTGTGAGAGCCCTCTTAGCCCCTCCCACCTCACAGGGTGCCTGTTGTGGGGGAGGAAGGGAATGGAGATTGTAGGCCGCTCTGAGACTCTGTCCTTGGAAGGGCAGCCGCTGGGAGAGCCCTCTCAGTCCCACCCACCTCACAGGGTGTCTGTTGTGGGGGAGGAAGGGAAAGGAGATTGTAGACCGCTCTGAGACTCTGTCCTTGAAAGGGCAGCTGCTGTAAGAGCTCTCTCAGCCCCATCCACCTCACAGGGTGTCTGTTGTGGGGAGAAGGGAAAGGAGATTGTAGGCCGCTCTGAGACTCTGTCTTTGAAAGGGCAGCTGCTGTAAGAGCTCTCTCAGCCCCACCCACCTCGCAGGGTGTCTGTTGTGGTGGGGGGAAAAGGTAAAGGAAATTGTAAGCCACTCTGAGACTCTGAGTCAGAGAGAAGGGTGAGGTATAAATCTATGGTCTTCTTCTTCAATGTCTTCTAAGGTTCTTCCAAACACCCCTTTGGTGCATGTATGTATGCACATTTGTGTCTGCATGTAGAAATTGCTTCGATCTCCCACGGGAAGGGACTTGGTGGGAAAAATTCTGGAAACAGCTGAGCTGGACTTTTTGTCCCAGCTTATGTTTGGGAAATCTAAGGAAGAAGCAAGAAAATATTGGATGAAATGTTATGCCTGGCTAGATACTCAAGACTCTTAAGATTCTGTGGTGTGAACTTATATCTCCTTTTTTCTTATACGTTGTATTGCAAGATTGCCTTTATTGGATTCGTCAAATTCAACAGACATTTTAACTAAAAGATTTATAACATAAAATACTACAATGATGATGATGCATAGTTTAGAGACAATCATAACTAACAATCTATGTATTTTAAGAAAATATTGCAGAAGCAGACTTGTATTTTTTGAAAGCATTTCTTTATGTAGAACAAGATTAACATGTATTCTTCTTTTCTGTTCCCTTCTATTTTCTATCCCCCGTTTTCTAAAACTAATAAAACTTCTTAAAATCAGAAATTGCTTCGATCATGACCCAAACCGCTCTTGGAGATGGGAATGTGTGTCCCAGTAGTAATGTACGGCTGTGATTGTTGGACCTAAAGGAAGGCCGAGCGCAGAAGAAGAGATGCTTTCGAGTTGTGGTGCTGGAGAAGACTCTTGAGAGTCCCTTGGACTGCAAGAAGATCCAATCAGTCAGTCCTAAGGGAAATCAACCCAGACTGGAAGGTCAGATGCTGACGCTGAAGCTCAAATCCTTTGGCCACCAAATGAGAAGACTCTGATGCTGCGAAAGACAGAAGGCAAAAGAAGAAGGGGATGGCAAAAGATGAGATGGCTGGACAGCGTTACTGAGGTAACTAACATAAGAACATAAAGAAGCCATGTTGGATCAGGCCAATGGCCCATCCAGTCCAACACTCTGTGTCACACAGTGGCGAAAAAAACCCAGGTACCATCAGGAGGTCCATCATTGGGGCCAGGACACTAGAAGTCCTATCACTGTGCCCCGCTAGCACCAAGAATACAGAGCATCACTGCCCCAGACAGAGAGTTCCAACAATATGCTGTGGCTAATAGTCACTGATGAACCTTTGCTCCATATGTTTATCCAATCCCCTTTTGAAGCTGTCTGTGCTTGTAGCTGCCGCCACCTCCTGTGGCAGTGAATTCCACATGTTAATCACCCTTTGGGTGAACAATTACTTCCTTTTATCTGTTCTAACACGACTGCTCAGCAATTTCATAGAGTGCTCACAAGTTCTTGTATTGTGAGAAAGGGAGAAAAGTACTTCTTTCTCTACCTTCTCTATCCCATGCATAATCTTGTAAACCTCTATCATGTCATCCCCCAGTTGATGTTCCTGCAAGCTAAAGAGCCCCAAGCATTTTATCCTTTCTTCATAGGGAAAGTGTTCATGAATCGGAGCAGTCTTTGGAGGATGGTGGAAGACAGGAGGGCCTGGCATGATTTGGTTCATGTGGCCGCAAAGAGTCAGACTCGATTGTGCGACTGAACAACAAAAACAAATTCAGGGAGCTGAGTTTGATTCATCACGTTCCAGAATCCCTGGGAGGAAGTTTTAAATGTCTTCCAAGGTTCTCTCAAACACGCCTTTGGTGTTTAAATGCAGGGGTGGAATTCTAGCAGGAGCTCCTTTGCATGTTAGGCCACACCCCCTGATGTAGCCAATCCTCCAAGAGCTTACAAGGCTCTTTTTTTGTAAGCTCCAGGAGGATTGGCTACATCAGGGGGTGTGGCCTAACATGTAAAGGAGCTCCTGCTAGAATTCCTTACAGGGCTCTTTGTACAGGGCCTACTGGAAGCTCCAGGAGGATTGGCTACATCAGGGGTGTGTGGCCTAATATGCAAAGGAGGTCCTGCTAGAATTCCTTACAGGGCTCTTCATACTGGGCCTACTGGAAGCTCCAGGAGGATTGGCTGCATCAGGGGTGTGTGGCCTAATATGCAAAGGAGGTCCTGCTAGAATTCCTTACAGGGCTCTTCGTACAGGGCCTACTGGAAGCTCCTGGAGGATTGGCTACATCAGGGGTGTGTGGCCTAATATGCAAAGGAGGTCCTGCTAGAATTCCTTACAGGGCTCTTCGTACAGGGCCTACTGGAAGCTCCAGGGGGATTGGCTACATCAGTGGTGTGTGGCCTAATATGCAAAGGAGGTCCTGCTAGAATTCCTTACAGGGCTCTAAGTACAGGGCCTACTGGAAGCTCCAGGAGGACTGGCTACATCAGGGGTGTGTGGCCTAATATACAAAGGAGCTCCTGCTAGAATTCCACCGCTGCGTAAATGTATGCATGTCTGTGGGTGGCCAAGAAATTGCTTAGATCATGATTCATCTTGGAGGCAGGGGTACAGTTTCAGTAAACTGAGTTTGGCTCATCACATTCCTGAATTCTGGGAGGATGATTGAAATGGTCATATTTTCCCATCTGCCGGTACCCTTCTCTCTCCCCCCACCCTGTGTATTCTGTTTTACGTTCCCTCTCCCTTTCCCCAGCAAATGGGTAGTCCAAATAGGCTTCCCAATCCCCAGGTCCCAGAGAGGGATCCTCCGGTTTTACAGGCTTCCCCCCTCCCCCAGCCAGCTGGCCGGCAGGGGAGGCCCCGCCCACAGAGCCATCATGCACCTCTATGAACGATTCCCATAGGGAATGATGGGGAATGGATCCGCGGGTAACGGGGGCTCTGGGGGGGGCTGTTTTTTGAGATAAAGGCACCAAATTTTCAGTATAGCATCTAGTACCTCTCCCCAAAATACCTCCCAAGTTTCAAAAAGATTGGACCAGGGGGTCCAATTCTATGAGCCCCAAAAGAAGGTGCCCCTATCCTTCATTATTTCCTATGGAAGGAAGGGATTTAAAAATTTGTGCAGTCCCCTTAAATGTGATGGCCAGAACTCCCTTGAAGTTCAATTATGCTTGTCACACCCTTGCTCTCGGCTCTGCCCCCAATGTCTCCTGGCTCCACCCCCCCAAAGACTCCTGGCTCCACCCCCAAAGTCCCCAGATATTTCTTAAATTGTACTTGGCAACCCTAAGTCCAAAACTGGATTAGAAATGTATAGGGAACCATCTTGGGTCTCTTTTACTCTAAATTTTAATCAAATTGTGCATTAGATTTTAAAGTTGTATCCTGTTTTATGGCCAAGAGGCCAGCACAAGCTGGTATGGGGTAATAATAATAATAATGATATTAATAATAATGATAATGATAATAATGATGATGAAGAAGATGAAGAGGAGGAGGAGGGATGGTGGCTCAGTGGTAGAGCATCTGCTTGGTGAGCAGAAGGACCCAGGTTCAATCCCTGGAATCGCCAACTAAAAAGGGTCCAGGCAAGTAGATGTGAAAAACCTCAGCTTGAGACCCTGGAGAGCCGCTGCCAGTCTGAGTAGACAAGACAGACTTTGATGGACTGAAGGGCTGATTCAGTAGAAGGCGGCTTCATATGTTCCCATTTCAAGTCATATTCAGGCAACGACTGTCTCACCATTTCAGAGGTGAGATGGATTCTACTGGAGGGACGGTGGCTCAGTGGTAGAGCATCTGCTTGGTAAGCAGAAGGTCCCAGGTTCAATCCCCGGCATCTCCAACTAAAAAGCGTCCAGGCAAGTAGGCATAAAAAACCTCAGCTTGAGACCCTGGAGAGCCGCTGCCAGTCCAAGTAGACAATACTGACTTTGATGGACTGAGGGTCTGATTCAGTAGAAGGCAGCTTCATATGTTCATATGTAATAACAAACAGGGTTTATTTTGAGCAGGAACGCACAGGAACACAGTTCTGGCTGTCTTGGCATCAGGGTGTGTGGCCTAATATGCGAATGTGAAGCAATGGTGACCTCGAGGAGGTGTGGCCTAATATGCGAATGAGTTCCTGCTGGGCTTTTTCTCCCCAAAAGCCCTGCTAATAATAACAAAAGCAGTAGTTGTCGTAGTAGAGAGCCAGTTTGGTGTAGAGCCAGTTTGGAGAGCCAGTTTGGTGTAGTGGTTAAGTATGCGGACTCTTATCTGGGAGAACCGGGTTTGATACCCCACTCCTCCACTTGTACCTGCTAGCATGGCCTTGGGTCAGCCACAGCTCTGGCAGTTGTCCTTGGAAGGGCAGCTGCTGTGAGAGCCCTCTCAGCCCCACCCACCTCACAGGGTGTCTGTTGTGGGGGAGGAACGGAAAGGAGATTGTAGGCCGCTCAGAGATTTTGTCATTGGAAGGGCAGCTGCTGGGAGAGCCCTCTCAGCCCCACCCACCTCACAGGGTGTCTGTTGTGGGGGAGGAAGGGAAAGGAGATTGTGAGCCGCTCTGAGACTCTTCGGAGTGGAGGGCAGGATATAAATCCAATATCTTCTATCTTCTAGTAGTTTTCCAGGGTTCTGCCTTTGGTGCATATATGTCTGCGTGAGAAACTGCTTTGGTTCCCTCTAAGCTGAGTTAGTGTGAGCTAGCTCACATTTTTTTTGGCCTCCGGCTCACCCGTTTTTGTCTTCGCTCCGGAAAAACGATCCCCGAGCAAAGCGACATGTGCAGCGGCTCACACAACTTTCCTGGCAGGAGCTCACGAAGCAGAATGTCTGCTCCCCAGACTCTGCAGCTTCGAGGGAACATTGGTCACTTACTACATGCTTTCACCTCAGAGAGACGGAGACACGCTCAGTGAGCGGAGTTTGGCTCTCGCATTCCTGAATCGCTGATGCTGGTGGCCCCAGGCTATTTTCCAACTATTTGCAAAACAAGGCGCTCTGTTGACTTTGTCTAATTGCAGAGGCGGGGCCTTCTGGAGGGGGGACTTGCAGTGGGCAGGATGGAAGGCAGGAGTGGAGCCAAAGAAGCCGACTGAGGGGGACCTTGGGGGGCACCTCTAAGCTGAGTTAATATGAGCTAGCTCACAGGTCTTTAGACTCCGGCTCACACGTTTTTGTCTTCGCTCAGGGAAACTGGCCCCAGAGCAAACTAATTTGAGCAGTCGCTCACAACTTTAACGCCAGCAGCTCACAAAGTAGATTTTGTTGCTCACAAGACTCCGCAGCTTAGAGCAGGGATGGCCACACTTGCCTAACTTAAGAGCCACAGAAACTAAATGTCAGATGTCTGAGAGCCACAAGACATAAATGTCAGGTTTTTGAGAGCCACAGCACAGGAAGGGAGGAAGGAAGGAAGGAAGGAAGGAAGGAAGGAAGGAAGGAAGGAAGGAAGGAAGGAAGGAAGGAAGGAAGGAAGGAAGGAAGGAAGGAGGGAGGGAAGGAAGGAAGGAGGGAAGGAAGGAGGGAGGGAGGGAAGGAAGGAAGGAAGGAAGGAAGGAAGGAAGGAAGGAAGGAAGGAAGGAAGGAAGGAGGGAAGGAGGGAGGGAAGGAAGGAAGGAGGGAAGGAAGGAAGGAAGGAAGGAAGGAAGGAAGGAAGGAAGGAAGGAAGGAAGGAAGGAAGGAAGGAAGGAAGGATAAACATCAGATGTCTGGGAGTTGAAGGAAGAAAGGAAGGAAGGAGGGAAAGAAGGAAGGAGGGAAGGAAGGAAGGAGGGAGGGAAGGAGAGGTAGAAAGAAAGCAACTTTAATTTTAAATGCATTCTCCAAACTACCAGATGGCTTGGAGAAGTGATTTTAAAAGATAAATGCTTCCTCCAAGCCGGCTGATGGGGACTTCAAGAGCCACACAATATGTGAAAGAGCCACATTTGACTCCCGAGCCACAGTTTGGCCACCCCTGGTTTAGAGGGAACACTGGTGGGCTGGGCACACTTAAAAAAAAAAAAATCTAGCCAAATGTTCCATCTCCGCCCCGCCTCTTGCAACACACACACTTCTCTCTCTCTCGCATAAAAAAAATGTAATACAGGGGGAAAAATCATGGCTGCATAACTTTATCCCATGTTGGATTTTCAAATAACTAAAAGTGCCAGCTTGTCCATCAAAATTAATAAGGCCTTGCAACTTGTTACAGGCGAAGCCAGGAAAGCGGGAGGCCGAGGGGGGGGGGGGAGAGAGAAACTTCAGTTCCTCATTCATCTTATTCATGTATTCATGGCCCACCAATATCATGTGCCTGCTAAAAATTTATTTAGGGAAAGAGCGTCAGCTGCTAATGTCGGGCTTTCAAAAGAGCGCTTACTCAACCGGGAAAGGGAGAGAAAAAGAAAGCCCCTTCCCAAAAGGGCAGAGAAACTCATAGCTGTGCTCTTTTCCCCAGTGTTAGCATTGCAGGATTCCCCCTCCCTCCCACACACACACAAGGGGAGGGGACTCAGCCCTGAAAACAAATCAAATAGCCAAAAAAGGGTTCATTAAGCAAACCTTTAAAATATTCTTCTAGTTGGTCTTGAATGCTAGTGGATGCTCAAATATCCTCGGGAGGTGGTGGGCTCTCCTTCCTTGGAGGTTTTTCAACAGAGGCTAGAGGGCCATCTGACAGCAACGAAGATCCTGTGAATTTAGGGGGAGGTATCTGTGAGTTTAGAGCAGTTCCTCAGTGGAACAGGCTTCCTCAGGAGGTGATGGGCTCTCCTTCCTTGGAGGTTTTCAAACAGAGGCTAGAGGGCCATCTGACAGCAATGAGGATCCTGTGAATTTAGGGGGAGGTATCTGTGAGTTTAGAGCAGTTCCTCAGTGGAACAGGCTTCCTCCTCGGGAGGTGGTGGGCTCTCCTTCCTTGGAGGCTTTTCAACAGAGGCTAGAGGGCCATCTGACAGCAATGAGGATCCTGTGAATTTAGGGGGAGGAAACTGTGAGTTTAGAGTGGTTCCTCGGGAACAGGCTTCCTCCTCGGGAGGTGGTGGGCTCTCCTTCCTTGGAGGTTTTCAAACAGAGGCTAGAGGGCCATCTGACAGCAATGAGGATCCTGTGAATTTAGGGGGAGGTATCTGTGAGTTTAGAGCAGTTCCTCAGTGGAACAGGCTTCCTCGGGAGGTGGTGGGCTCTCCTTCCTTGAAGGTTTTTAACCAGAGGCTGGATGGCCATCTGACAGCGATGAGGATCCTGTGAATTTAGGGGGAGGTGTTTGTGAGTTTAGAGCGGTTCCTCAGTGGAACAGGCTTCCTCCTCAGGAGGTGGTTGGCTCTCCTTCCTTAGAGATTTTTCAACAGAGGCTAGATGGCCACCTGACAGCAATGAAGATCCTGTGAATTTAGGGGGAGGTATCTGTGAGTTTAGAGCAGTTCCTCAGTGTCCTTGGAGGTTCTTCAACAGAGGCTAGAGGGCCATCTGACAGCAATGAAGATCCTGTGAATTTAGGGGGAGGTATCTGTGAGTTTAGAGCGGTCCCTCAGTGGAACAGGCTTCCTCAGGAGGTGGTGGGCTCTCCTTCCTTGGAGGTTTTCAAACAGAGGCTAGAGGGCCATCTGACAGCAATGAGGATCCTGTGAATTTAGGGGGAGGAAACTGTGAGTTTAGAGCGGTTCCTCAGTGGAACAGGCTTCCTCCTCAGGAGGTGGTGGGCTCTCCTCCCTTGGAGGTTTTTTAAACAGAGGCTAGAGGGCCATCTGACAGCAGTGAAGATCCTGTGAATTTAGGGGGAGTTATCTGTGAGTTTAGAGCGGTTCCTCAGTGGAACAGGCTTCCTCCTCGGGAGGTGGTGGGCTCTCCTTCCTTGGAGGTTTTTAAACAGAGGCTAGAGGGCCATCTGACAGTAATGCGGATCCTGTGAATTTAGGGGGAGGTATTTGTGAGTTTAGAGCAGTTCCTCAGTGGAACAGGCTTCCTCCTCCGGAGGTGGTGGGCTCTCTTTCTTTGGAGGTTTTTAAACAGAGGCTAGATGGCCATCTGACAGCAATGAAGCAATTGCTGTAAATTTAGGGCAAGGTATTTGTGAGTTTTCTGCATTGTGACGGGGGTTGGACTAGATGACTCTGGAGGTCATAGAATCATAGAGTTGGAAGGGACCTCCAGGGTCATCTGATAAGGTTCCACATACTATCCTTGTGGACAAGTTGGTAAAATGTGGTTTGGATCCTGTTACCGTTAGGTGGATCTGTAACTAGTTGACAGATCTCACCCAAAGAGTGCCTGTGAATGGTTCTTCATCCTCTTGGAGAGGAGTGACAAGTGGAGTGCCTCAAGGATCTGTCCTGGGACCTGTTTTGTTCAACATCTTTATCAATGATTTGGATGAAGGAATAGAGGGAACGCTTATTAAATTTGCAGATGATACAAAATTGGGAGGGGTTGCAGTAGAAGACAGAAACAGGATACAGGTCCCTTCCAACTCTATGGCTGAGAACAGACGGTCATTCTGGGGCGGCGTGGAGGTGTCCCAAATTGGGACGGCTCAAAAAGAGCCATCCCGGAGCCTCCACACGCTCACCCACATGCCGCCCACATCACATCTGTGAGGCAGCTGAGTGCTTCCACACAGGAAGGCGACCCAGAAGCTGGATTCCTTTTTTTTCCCCCCCCTTGGAAGGCAAGCACTGATGCGCACAAGTGCTCCAGCGCTCTGAATGCTTTATTGAAGAAATACCCAGAAACAGCTTGGGGCAGCTTGGCAGTTCCACACCGCCAAGTCGCCCCACTTCTGTCCTTCCGCGTCCAGACGGTGGGGAAGCGACTGGGGCTGGCTCAAATATTTGCTGCCACTTTGGAAGTGGTAGCTTTTTGAGCCGGTCTTAGGAGCCTGGAGGACGGGATGAGTATGGGAGGAGGACGGCCAGCAGATGTTGCCGTCTGCACAGATTTTTTGGGTCGACTTCAGAGCTGTCTCTGAGTTGACCCAAGGTGCCGATCTGTCATCAGCCTCTGATTCTATGATTATCTTACCTTTTTTTAAAAAAAAATTGGGTTACGGGTCCACACCTCATATGTTAGTGAGACACCTTCAAAGAAGACTTGTACGACTGTAGACTGTAAGAATGCCCCTCATTTTCAGCTCGGTTACTAGTCTACAATATGTCCTTCACAGAGGGTTGCCAACCTCCAGGAGAGTACCTGGAATTACATATCTTCAGGCGACAGAGATCAGTTTGTCTGAAGAAAATGGTGGCCGCAGAAGGAAGACTCTATGGCATTATACCCCACTGAAATCCTTCCCATCTCCAAACCCTGCCCTGACCAGAAAACTTCAGAAGGTAGGAAATGGAAAGGAAAGGTCCCCTGTGCAAGCACCAGTTGTTTCCAACTCTGGGGTGACGTTCCTTTCACAACATTTTCACGGCAGACTTTTTACAGGATGGTTTGCCATTGCCTTCCCCAGTCATCTACACTTTCCCCCCCAGCAAGCTGGGTACTCATTTGACCGACCTCGGAAGGATGGAAGGCTGAGTCAACCTTGAGCCGGCTTTCTGAACCCAGCTTCTGCCGGGATCGAACTCAGATCGTGAGCAGAGAGTTTGGACTGCAGTACTGCAGCTTTAACACTCTGCGCCACGGGGCTCTTTACTCGGAAGGTAGACAACTAGCTAAATCCATACGCAGATCTGTTGACAGCTTCAGCTCCTTGATAGGGACTCCTCATTCTTGGTCATAGATGATCCTGACAGCTGTCTCTGTATCTATTTTTTACTGCCCAGGTGAAGTCATACTCACAAAATCAAAAACGGCGTTCCCAGAGAACATCTCATTAAGCACTTCCCTCTCTCTGTAGCTGGATCTAGTTATGCCCTGGCTTCAGCAAATGTGTAACTCTCGCCAATTCAGTGGGCGGCAATTGCAAGGGTTTTGATTTCTGATACGTCATATTCTCTCTCAGTGTCCCTCTCTCTCTCTCTCCCTCCCTCTTTTATTTAGTTACGATATTTTTATGACAGTTTTCAGCAAAAAAGACCCCAGGTTCTGTTTGCTTATCTACCATATTTCTATTCTGCTTCTTCAGGGTCCACTGATGGAAGAAGAAGAAGATTGAATTTATACCCCGCCCTTCACTCTGAGTCGCAGAGTTTCAGAGCGGCTCACAATCTCCTTTACCTTCCTCCCCCACAACAGACACCCTGTGAGGTAGGTGGGGCTGAGAGAGTTCTCCCAGAAGCTGCTCTTTCAAGGACAATTCTGCGAGAGCTATGGCTGACCCAAGGCCATTCCAGCAGCTGCAAGTGGTGGAGTGGAGATTGGAGAATCAAACCCGGTTCTCCCAGATAAGAGTCCATGCACTTAACCACTACACCAAACAGCTAAAAAATATGTATGTGAGGAATATTAGCCATTAAAAAAGAAGCCATTGGGTATAAGATGTGTTTTAGCTTGGCACCCAAAAGAAGAAGAAGAAGAAGAAGAAGAAGATGATGATGATGATGATGATGATGATGATATTGGATTTATATCCCGCCCTCCACTCCTAAGAGTCTTAGAGCTGCTCACAATCTCCTTTCCCTTCCTCCCCCACAACAGACACCCTGTGAGGTGGGTGGGGCTGGAGAGGGCTCTCACAGCAGCTGCCCTTTCAAGGACAGAGTCTCAGAGCGGCCTGCAATCTCCTTTCCCTTCCTCCCCCACAACAGACACCCTGTGAGGTGGGTGGGGCTGGAGAGGGCTCTCACAGCAGCTGCCCTTTCAAGGACAGAGTCTCAGAGCGGCCTACAATCTCCTTTCCCTTCCTCCCCCACAACAGACACCCTGTGAGGTGGGTGGGGCTGGAGAGGGCTCTCACAGCAGCTGCCCTTTCAAGGACAGAGTCTCAGAGCGGCCTGCAATCTCCTTTCCCTTCCTCCCCCACAACAGACACCCTGTGAGGTGGGTGGGGCTGGAGAGGGCTCTCACAGCAGCTGCCCTTTCAAGGACAGAGTCTCAGAGCGGCCTACAATCTCCTTTCCTTTCCTCCCCCACAACAGACACCCTGTGAGGTGGGTGGGGCTGGAGAGGGCTCTCACAGCAGCTGCCCTTTCAAGGACAGAGTCTCAGAGCGGCCTGCAATCTCCTTTCCCTTCCTCCCCCACAACAGACACCCTGTGAGGTGGGTGGGGCTGGAGAGGGCTCTCACAGCAGCTGCCCTTTCAAGGACAGAGTCTCAGAGCGGCCTACAATCTCCTTTCCCTTCCTCCCCCACAACAGACACCCTGTGAGGTGGGTGGGGCTGGAGAGGGCTCTCACAGCAGCTGCCCTTTCAAGGACAGACTCTCAGAGCGGCCTGCAATCTCCTTTCCCTTCCTCCCCCACAACAGACACCCTGACAACCTCTGCCAGAGCTATGGCTGATCCAAGCCCATGCCAGCAGGTGCAAGTGGAGGAGTGACAAATCAAACCCGGTTCTCCCAGATAAGAGTCTGCGCACTTAAACACTACACCAAACTGGCTCTCCAAAAAGTAAAGTAACTAGGCAAGCCTCAAAGGGGAGGGTGTTCCAGAGGTGAGGGGCCACCACAGAAAGTGCCCTTTCTCTAGTCATCACCTGCCTCACTTTTGAAGGTGGAGGTATAGGACCAAACCTGGGCGTTGCAATGGCCTCAGGTTGGCCCACAGCCACTGCCATCATTAGAGTTCCCAGATCTCTTCCAGGAGTGGAAGATCCCCTACTTTGGGGACCCTGTTCAGCCAGAGCAAATTGAGGCCCAGGCGATGAGTCACCGGCAATGATGCCATTTCCTGTGTGCACCAGTAGTGACATCATCCCAAGAAGATGGCGATGGGATTGTTGGTTTGCTGGCAAGAGCCTGGGAATAAAGGCATCAGGGAAGTCTTGAAGGCTTCACAGGTCTCAGGGGACCAGGCAGATCTAAGGATAAGAGTGTTCCCGGCTGGGTGGAAGAAAGAACCACAGGCGGTTCCAGCAAAGACAGAGGAAGGGAGGGTTTCCATCTCTGCGTTGGGGGATACCTGGAAATCTTGGAGGTGAAGACTGAGGAGGATGGGGTTGGGGGAAGGGATGGACCTCAACAGGATATAATGCCACCAAGTCCACCTTCTAACACGCTAGGGTTGCCAAGTCCAATTCAAGAAATATCTGGGGACTTTGGGGGTGGAGCCAGAAGACATTGGGGCGGAGCCAGGAACAAGGGTGTGACAAGCATAATTGAACTCCAAGGGAGTTCTGTCCATCACATTTAAAGGGACAGCACACCTTTTTAAATGTCTTCCTTCCATAGGAAATAATGAAGGATAGGGGCACCTTCTTTGGGGGCTCATAGAATTGGACCCCCTGGTCCAATCATTATGAAACTTGGGGGGGGGTACTTTGGGGAGAGGCACTAGATACTATACTGAAAATTTGGTGCCTCTACCTCAAAACTTAGCTCCCCCAGAGCCCCCGAAACCTGCAGATCAATTCCCCATTATACCCTATGAGAATCGATCTCCACAGAGGGAATAATGAAGTGCTCAGCAGACGTCCCCCCCCCCACCCCATTTCTGGTGACTCTGAAGCAGGAGATTGGCCTCTCTACTCACGAGTCGCTGCCAGCTTCTCCAAAGTAACACAGACACACCATCCCAAGAGGAAGCCTTTCAATCGGAGACTGAAGCCTCCGGAGGTGGAAAGGCACATGGGGGCTGTGTGGGCGGGGCTTCCCCCGTGGGCAGCTGACAGGGGGCGGGAAGGAGCCTGGGAAAGCGGAAGAACCCCTGCTGGGACCTGAGGATTGGCAAGCCTACAACATGCCCATTTCATTCAGGTGGATTGGTCTCCGCCACCTGGAGAACCAGGGCTTTTTTTTTTAGCAGGAATGCACAGGAATGCAGTTCCGGCTGGCTTTGGTGTCAGGGGTGTGTGGCCTGATATGCAAATAAGTTCCTGCCGGGCCTTTTCTACAGAAAAGCTTTGAGTGGAACATCGGTGATGCCAGGGGTGTGGCCTAATTTGCAAATGAGTCCCTGCTGGGCTTTTTCTCAACCCCCCCCCCCCAAAAGGCCCTGCGATCAATTGTAATTCCAGATCTCCAGCCACCCCCTGGACGTTGCAATGGTTGATACAGGTCTTGGCTTGCTCCTCTAGATTTTGAAACAAACAATTTATTGTCGATATTATTGACCAAAACCCCTACACACCAGATGCCAGATTTTAACAACATTGGCAAAATTACAATAGAGGAACACTGTGGCACGGCTGTTAATGGGGCTCCCCGGATGGGAGCACATTCGGCCCATGCTGAGAGAGCTGCACTGGCTACCTATTGTGTTCCGAATCCATTTCAAGGTGTTGGTATTGACCTTTAAAGCCCTTTATGGTCAGGGACCTGTCTATCTGCGGGACCGCCTTTCCCCATATATTCCCCAGAGAGCACTGCGTTCAGGGACAAAAAAACCTACTGTCCAACCCTGGACAAAAGGAGGCCAGGTTGCGTTTGGCATGAGCCAGGGCCTTTTCGGTGGCAGCACCAGAATTATGGAATGCTCTCCCGGAGGCCATAAGGGCCCTGCGGGACCTCTCTACGTTCCGCAGGGCCTGTAAGACCGAATTGTTTCGACAGGCCTTCAATATTTAACTGAGAGAGAGCTGCCACCTGACATCAATTAGAGTACTCAGTGATCACCGTCTGAAAAGCAGAACCGCCAATATAGTAATGATACAGCACCATGTAATAGCTTTTAAAAAAAAAATTAATGATGTTTTATTGATTTTATTGATTTATTGATTTTAATTGTGTAAATGAATGTTGTGAGCCACCCTGAGTCCGCTTGCGGAGACGGCGGGATAGAAATTTAATGTAATAAATATATAAATGTTACAGCAACAGCAGCTGACTTGGAGCAGCGCTTCCTAGACTCCCACCCACTCCTACCTACCGTATACCTGCGTTACATTGATGACATTTTTATGGTTTGGACACATGGTAAAGAAGTCCTGGATACATTTCACCAGGCATTCAATGACTTCCACCCCACCATCAACCTGACAATGAACCAGTCTACGCAAGAAATACATTTTCTGGACACCACTGTTAAAATACACAATGGATGCATAGACACTACCTTATACTGGAAACCTACTGACCGACAAACATACCTGCATGCCTCCAGCTACCATCCCAAACATACCAAACGATCCATTGTATACAGCCAGGCTTTACGCTACAGCCGCATTTGCTCCAATCCTGCTGACAGAGATTCTCACCTGAGGGATTTACAACCAACCTTTTTGGAACTAAAGTACCCACCTGATGAAATCAGGAAACAGATTAACAAAGCCAGAATGATACCCAGAGAAAACCTGTTACAAGATAAACCCCCAAAAGACAATAACGGAACACCACTAGTGGTCACACACAACTCTCAACTGGAAACAGTTCAATGTATCATCAACAACTTACAACCTCTATTGAATAGTGACAGCTCTCTTTCAAAAATACTAGGGGATAAACCTTTTCTTGCACACAGACAGCCCCCTAATCTCAAGCAACTCCTTGCCCACAACAATACAACGGCCGTTTTCCCACTGAGCTTACCTCGGAGCGACGTCCCTCTTCACCGCGCAGCGTCTGTGCGGATTTCCCACCAACTGCTCCGAGGAACCAGGAAGTTCCCGACCTTTTACATCGCAAATGGAAACCGCTAAAAACCAGTTTACATCTGCGACGCAAAAGCCGCAGCTCTTCCTGGTTGTGCGCAGCAGTTGGTGGGAAATCTGCGCAGACGCTGCGCGGTGAAGAGGGACGTCGCTCCGGAGTAAGGTCAGTGGGAAAACGGCCTCTATCTCATCTGAGGATGGACACTGGTACCAAAGCTTGCAATATACCCAAGTGCCAACTTTGCTGCCACATACACCTAGACAACACAATCACTGGGCCTAACAGCATTAACTGCACTGTCTCCGGCTCATTCACTTGCTCATCTTCCAACATTATATATGCCATTAAATGCCAACAATGCCCTTCAGTTCTCTACATAGGGCAAACGGGACAAACCCTCCGCCAAAGGATAAATGGACAGAAATCTGACATCAGGAATTACAGGACTGAGAAATCTGTGGGGGAACACTTTAACCTTCCAAAGCATCCAGTGGGTGACCTCAAAGTAGCTGTTTTACTGCAAAGGAACTTCAAGAACAGAACGGAGAGAGAAATTGCTGAATTACAAATTATTATGAAACTTGGAACAAACACCTCCCCAGGACTGAACAGGGATATTGGTTTTCTATCTCATTACAGATGCTAAATCCACTCTCAGAACTTCAAGAACAGAATGGAGAGGGGAATTGCTGAATTACAAACTATTATGAATCTTGGAACAAACATCTCCCCAGGACTGGACAGAGATGTGTTTTTTTTTAATCTCATTACATATGCTAAACCCACTCTCATCAAGTAGGGCGATATATCCACAGTATTCCAATGTATTTCTCTTTTAGGATAGTGTATCAGAATAATGGTTTTGTATTGACATACTCAAACAAGGGATATTGGCTGTTTATCTCATTACATATACTAAACCCATTTTCCGCTATATTTTAATGTATTTTTTTTCCTAATGGCAAACGAGAATGATGTATATATTTATGTTACATGTTAAAAGGTAAATTAGTTGGACAGGAAAAACTTCTGGGAAAGAAATGCCTTCATTTTGACCCAGCTTTATTAGCAATGGGATAATTAACAGGCATTCTCACATTCTGACATGTTCCTGTTTTCTGGTTTCCCACGTGAAGGCAACCCAGATCAAAGGTTATCTGAATTTGTTAATTTTACTATTCTGCTATTGGATTTTAACTTTGTACCTCTTTGCATTCCAGGCTCCCACCAGCTCTGCTTACGTGGTACCTCATTCCTCATTTGAAGAAGGAATGAGGTGGCTCTGCTTACTGTACCTCATTCCTCATTTGAAGAAGTGTGCATGCACACGAAAGCTTACATTCTGAATAAAACTAAGTTGGTCTTAAAGGTGCAACCGACTCCTATTTTGTCCAGCAGTGGCAATGGATTGCCTAGGAGAGGAAAAGGTGATTGCAAGCCACTTTCAGACTCCTTAGGGTAGAGAAACGCAGGGTGTAAAACCCTACTCTTCTTAAAAACAGGCAAAGGAATTTGGCCTGAAGCCACCAAGCGGAGGAGCGTGGCGGGGTTTAGCTGCTAGGTGAATTCACAGCTGGTCAGAGAATCATGCTCAAAGAGGAGGAGGAGGAGAAGAAGAAGATATTGTTTTTATATCCCTCCCTATATTCTGAATCTCAGAGTCTCAGTGCGGTCACAATCTTCTTTACCTTCCTCCCCCACAACAGACACCCTGTGAGGTGGGTGGGGCTGAGAGGGCTCTCCCAGCAGCTGCCCTTTCAAGGACAACCTCTGCAATAGCTATGGCTGGCCCAAGGCCATTCCAGCAGGTGCAAGTGGAGGAGTGGGGAATCAAACTCGGTTCTCCCAGATAAGAGTCTGCACACTTAAGAAGAAGAACGCAGAGACTCAGAGCAGCTTACAATCTCCTATATCTTCTCCCCCCACAACAGACACCCTGTGAGGTGGGTGGGGCTGAGAGGGCTCTCCCAGCAGCTGCAGTTTCAAGGACAACCTCTGTGATAGCTATGGATGACCCAAGGCCATTCCAGCAGCTGCAAATGGAGGAGTGGGGAATCAAACTCTGTTCTCCCAGATAAGAGTCTGCACACTTAAGAAGAAGAATGCAGAGACTCAGAGCAGCTTACAATCTCCTATATCTTCTCCCCCCACAACAGACATCCTGTGAGGTGGGTGGTGCTGAGAGAGCTCTGACAAAAACCTGCCCTTTCAAGGACAGCTCTGCAAGAGCTACGGCTGACCCAAGGCCATCCCAGCAGCTGCAAGTGGAGGAGCGGGCAATCAAACCCGGTTCTCCCAGATAAGAGTCCTCGCACTTAACCACCACACCAAACTGACTCTCACATTGTGGTGTTTGGCAGGCAAACCTGCCATTTCCGACAGGCCCCAGCCAACCTTGGGTCTCCCTGCCTTGCCGCCAACAGAGCCAAATAGCCGCTGAACCGTTTCAAGTTGCCCAATTGCTGCGATGGTGAAGTTTCATTGCCTCCTGCCTCACAGGTGCTCTTGCATTCGAAACAGATTCTCCTGGAGGATCCTGGAATGTTGTATCAACTAAGTCAATGATGTGGGGGGAGGGACTACAATTCCCTTGAGGCTGTGCCGAAATGCAAAAGGCAAGGGCTTTTCTTTATTTTGCAGCATTTAAGGTTTGCTTTTCTCAAAAAGGCTCGAGACTCAGGTGCTAAAAGCCATTGGGAGCCCCGTGGCACAGAGTGGTAAGCCTCAGTACTGCAGTCCAAGCTCTCTGCTCACAATCTGAGTTTGATCCCGGTGGAAGCTGGGTTCAGGTAGCTGGCTCAAGGTTGACTCAGCTCTCCATCCTAATGAGGTCGGTCAAATGAGTACCCAGCTTGCTGGGGGGGGGGGAGTGTAGATGCCTGGGGAAGGCAATGGCAAACCACCCCGTAAAACATCTGCCATGAAAATGTTGGGATGTGATGTCACCCCAGAATTGGAAATGACTGGTGCTTGCACAGGGGACTACCTTTACTAAAAGCCATTGCATGTCAGTTTTCAGATGCCAGAGTCAATACACGTCAGCTACTGGATGCAGCTGGATATCACCACATGTCCGTGATCAAACCCAGGCCCAAGCTAATGCATTCAGAGACTAAAAACCATTGCAGGTCAATTTCCAGACACCAAAAACCATTGCATGTCAATTTCCAGATGCCAAAAACCATTGCAGGTTAATCTCAAGATACTAAAAACCATTGCATGTCGGTTTCCAGATTCTGAAAATCATTTCTTGATATCCAGATCATAAAACCAAAAAAATTGCATGTCACCAGGCACAAGCTAATGCATTCAGAGGCTAAAAACCATGGCATGTCAATTTCCAAATGCCAAAAACAATTGCAGGTCAATTTAAAGATACTAAAAGCCATTGCATGTCAATTTCCAGATTCTGAAAATCATTTCTAGATATCCAGATTTTTTTGTAATGTAATGTAATGTAAAATTTTATTTATATCCCGCCCTCCCCCGCCGGAGCAGGCTCAGGGCGGCTAACAACATTTAAAAGTGAACAATACAATAATAAAACATTAAATTCACATTAAAACCAATCAATAATTAAAACATTCCTAAATTTTTAAAAAATTGCATGTCACCAGGCACAAGCTAATGCATTCGGAGGCTAAAAACTATGGCATGTCAATTTCCAGATGCCCAAAACCATCGCAGGTCAGTTTCAAGATACTAAAACCCATTGCATGTCAGTTTCCAGATCCTGAAAATCATTTCTTGATATCCAGATTTTAAAAGAAATTGCATGTCACCAGGCACAAGCTTATGCATACAGAGGCTAAAAACCATGGCGTGTCAATTTGCACCCAAACCATTGCATGTTGGCTACCAGGTGTCCTTGGGTACTAATGCCATTGCATGTCAATGATCCAGTGCCTTCAGAAACTAATGCAATCAGATGCTAAACAACAGCTGGACCCAACTGTCCCTAGGAGGGCGATGAAGATGGTGAGGGGTCTGGAGTCCAAGTCCTATGAGGAAAGGTTGAAGGAGCTGGGGATGTTTAGCCTGGAGAGGAGACGGCTGAGAGGTGATAGGATCACCATCTTCAAGTACTTGAAGGGCTGTCATATAAAGGATGGTGCGGAATTGTTTTCTGTGGCCCCGGAAGGTAGGACCAGAACCAATGGGTTGAAATTAAATCAAGAGTGTCCAGCTCAACATGAGGAAGAACTTCCTGACCATTTGAGCGGTTCCTCAGTGGAACAGGCTTCCTCGAGAGGTGGTGGGTCTCCTTCCTTGGAGGTTTTTAAACAGAGGTTAGATGGCCATCTGACAGCAATGAAGATCCTGTGAATTTAGGGGGAGGTGTTTATGAGTTTCCTGCATTGTGCAGGGGGTTGGACTAGATGACCCTGGAGGTCCCTTCCAACTCTATGTGGCCAAGTGCAAAGTAATGCACATTGGGGCCAAGAATCCCAGCTACAAATACAAGTTGATGGGGTGTGAACTGACAGAGACTGACCAAGAGAGAGATCTTGGGGTCATGGTAAATAACTCATGGAAAATATCAAGACAGTGTGCAATTGCAATAAAAAAGGCCAATGCCATGCTGGGAATTATTAGGAAGGGAAGTGAAAACAAATCAGCCAGTATCATAATGCCTCTGTATAAATCGATGGTGCGGTCTCATTTGGAGTACTGTGTGCAGTTCTGGTCGCCGCACCTCAAAA
This sequence comes from Heteronotia binoei, assembly GCF_032191835.1. NCBI lineage: Eukaryota > Metazoa > Chordata > Lepidosauria > Squamata > Gekkonidae > Heteronotia > Heteronotia binoei. The sequence goes on along the minus strand of NC_083243.1, from coordinate 12,228,734 downwards.
AGGATATTATAGCATTGGAGAAAGTGTAGAAAAGGGCAACTAGAATGATTAAAGGTTTAGAACACTTCCCCTATGAAGAAAGGTTAAAACGCTTGGGGCTCTTTAGCTTGGAGAAACGTAGACAGTGGGGTGACATGATAGAGGTTTACAAGATTATGCATGGGATGGAGAAAGTAGAGAAAGAAGTCCTTTTCTCCCTTTCTCACAATACAAGAACTTGTGGGCATTCAATGAAATTGCTGAGCGGTCAGGTTAAAGCGGATAAAAGGAAGTCCTTCTTTACCCAAAGGGTGATTAACATGTGGAATTCACTGCCACAGGAGGTGGCAGCGGCTACAAGCATAGCCAGGTTCAAGAGGGGGTTGGATAAAAATATGGAGCAGAGGTCCATCAGTGCGTGGCTATTAGCCACAGTACATATATATGTTTGTGTGTGTGTGTATATGTGTGTGTGTGTGTATATATTTGGCCTCTGTGTGACACAGAGTGTTGGACTGGATGGGCCGCTGGCCTGATCCAACATGGCTTCTCTTATGTTCTTATGTGACACAGAGTGTTGGACTGGATGGGCCATTGGCCTGATCCAACATGGCTTCTCTTATGTTCTTATGATTCTATGACAGGGCACGTCAGCTACGAAACACTGCCAAACGTCAACCAGAAGATGTCAAACACAGTACCATTTAATTCCAAATGCAGGCATCCCGTAAAAATTCTCCCTGCAAAATCTGGAAGCGGGACACTGCTTCCCCTGTTGTCTGGACACACCCGAGAAGCAGCCGCTGGTTTCTTTCTCTATCGCCTCGCAGCAAGCTGCCGGTTTCCTTGGCGCGGCTCATTATTTCGGCTGGGGAAGTCACTATATAAATTAATAGCAGATTTCCCAGCTGAAAATAAATATTTACCAATTGAATGGGTTTTTCCTCTCTCCCCCTTTCCGTTTGGCAGAGATCCGGCTTTTTGTCTGACTGGCTTTCCCCTTCCTTATGTTTTTTTGGCTTGTACATCCCTGAGGTGTGTAATTAAAGCAAAGGAATTTACACATAGTGCTTCAGGGGCTCTAATGAATAGGAAATTCAGAATATTTCATTGATTTCGGCGCGTGCCGTACTATCGGGGTGGTGTATTGCCTTTGTAAATTAAAAAGGGGAAGGAGAGAAAGGGAAACAGGGCTATAATAAATATGTGCATTCAACCCAGTTCACAGGGGCGGGGAGGAAAGGGGGGGGAATAAGTTTTGTTTCTACATTCTGATTTCAATTTTTTTTTTTTAAGAGCAATTCAGGCTGAGGCCGAAGGCGTTAGAAACCAGTGTGTAGTGCAGCATGAATCCAGACCGAGCCACAAATAAAATGTCGCTTCGTGGAGGAGTGGGTCTCTCTCACACACATTGTAATTCATTGTTCTTGGCAGTGAAGGCATATGTATGCCAGTACAGTGGGTCTGTCTACCTCTAGGTGGGGTCTGACAATCACCTGGAGATAGAAGTGGTCATTAGGGTTTGTAGAATCTTTCGGGATCAAGTGCCGTGTTCTACTGGAGAAAGTTTTCCTTCCAGACGTTTTGTTCTCAGCTGCGGAGAACATCCTCAGTGGCGTTGCAGCCGGAGCAGGCGCTCTGACCTTCTTGGCTGCTGTGCGTTGAGTGGGGCCAGGGCTGCTGGAGAGCTGCTATTTCTAGGCTGGAGGGGGTGTGATGAAAGGGCAATGGGTTTGTGGATGTGCCCATTGTTTGGTGGGGCTTCCTGGAAGGGCGGTGATAAGGAAACTGGCTGTTGAATGTGACCATTGTTCTGTGTTAATTGCTGGGAGGGTTGGAAGGGGTTTGAAGATAAGGAAGGTGGTTGTTGACTGTGCTGATTGTTCTGTGGAATTTGGTCAGTTTGGTGTAGTGGTCAGTTTGGTCAGTGGTCAGTTTGGAGTAGTGGTTAACAGCGCGGACGCTCATCTGGGAGAACCGGGTCCGATTCCCCGCTCCTCCACTTGCAGCTGCTGGAACGACCTTGGGTCAGCCATAGCTCTCGCAGAGTTGTCCTTAAAAGGGCAGCTTCTGGGAGAGCTCTCTCAGCCCCACCTACCATACAGAGTGTCTGTTGTGGGGGAGGAAGGGAAAGGAGATTGTGAGCTGCTCTGAGATTCAGAGTGAAGGGCAGGGTGTACATCCAGTATCTTCTTCTCTAGAGGGCAGAGATCAGTTCCTCTGGAGAAAATGGCTGCTTGAGAGGGTGGATTCTGTGGGGGGTGAGGTTTCAGAGGGGGAGAAACCTCAGCAGGGTCTAATACAGGGTAGCCATGTCTTGTCAATGTGCTGGTGGTGGGTGGGTGGGAGGGAGCCTTCCAGGAGTAGGGTGGGCTCCACCCCCAAACAGCTGATGTGATGACATCACATGGAGGTTATATCATCATGGCAGGGGCACTGCATGACAGTGCTCTGGTCTGAGGGCAAAACTCTATGGTAAAATCGCCCTCTGAGCCATAGAGTTTCGTCTGAAACTGGAGCGTTGCCAAGTGATGTCCTTGAAATGATGACATCACTTCCATGTGATGTCATCATGTCGGGGACGTCACCATGTGATGTCACCGTTTGGGAGGGGGGGTTCAATGGGCAGAAGCCCCCAAATTCAGGGGATTCCTGCCCCCGCCTGGGGAATGGGAACCCTCGTCTAATACCATAGAGTTCACCTTCCAAAGGGTCCATTTTTCTCCAGGCGAACTGCTCTCTGTCTCCTGGTTGTAATCTCAGGAGATCTGCAGCTACTGCCTGGAAGTTGGCAACTCTAAATTATACCCTGCTTGAGGTTCCCTCCCCTCCTCAGGCTCCACCCCCAAACCTCCAGGGATTTCCCAGCCCGGAGCTGGCAGCCCTCCTCCACCAGCTATATTTCTTGGAAGAAAGGAAGTTTCGGGAAGGGTAGAAGAAGAGAAGTGATTGGATATATACCCTGCCAGGGCTTTTTTTAAAAAAAGAAGTCCAGCAGGGACTCATTTGCATATTAGGCCACACCCCCTGGATTCACCATTGTTTCACACAGGGCTTTTTTTCAGAAGAAGCCCAGTGGGGACTCATTTGCATATTAGGCCACGCCCCCTGAATTCACCATTGTTTCACACCGGGCTTTTTGTAGAAGAAGCCCAGCGGGGACTCATTTGCATATTAGGCCACACACCCTGGACTCACCATTGTTTCACACAGGGCTTTTTTGCAGAAGAAGCCCAGCAGGGACTCATTTGCATATTAGGCCACACCCCCTGGACTCACCATTGTTTCACGTGGGGCTTTTTTGCAGAAGAAGCCCAGCGGGGACTCATTTGCATATTAGGCCACACCCCCTGGACTCACCATTGTTTCGCGCAGGGCTTTTTTGCAGAAGAAGCCCAGCGGGGACTCATTTGCATATTAGGTAACACCCCCTGGACTCACCATTGTTTCACACAGGGCTTTTTTGCAGAAGCAGCCCAGCGGGGACTCATTTGCATATTAGGCCACACCCCCTGGACTCACCATTGTTTCACACAGGGCTTTTTTGCAGAAGAAGCCCAGCGGGGACTTATTCGCATATCAGGCCGCACCCCCGGTGCCAGGACAGCTGGAACTGAGTTCCTGCGTGTTCCTGCTCAAAAAAAAGCCCTGTAACCCACTCTTTGCTAGCCAAAGGAGTCTCAAAGTGGCTTACAAATCTCCTTTCCCTTCCTCCCCCACAACAGACATTCTGTGAGAGGGCTCTCACAGCAGCTGCCCTTTCAAGGACAACCACTGCCAGAGCTATGGCTGACCCAAGGCCATTCCAGCAGGTGCAAGTGGAGGAGTGGGAAATCAAACCAGGTTCTCCCAGATAAGAGAAAAACCACCGGAAGCAATGAAATTTACATGGATACGTGTATAAATATTTTAGTGCAAGCTTAAATGAAACTTAAACAAAACAAAACTAAGGAACACTGAGCTTTCAACATATGAATTTTCCCACACAGTTTTTCAGTAGGCCTGTAAATTGGCTTCCTTCGAGTAGACTCAGTTGTGGGTGAACGCTTTTTTCTCAGTGCCTGACTCCTAACAATGCGGAAAGAGTAAGTAAGGAACCGCTTATGAAAGGACTCCTCACGGTTTCAATCACTTCGTCAGCCTCCTTCTCCCAACGTTACATGGAGCCTCAGTTCAATTTTTTCAACATGGGTCTACGCATGCTCTCATCAGTTGCTGTTGGCTCTCCAACCAATTGGAACACTTTCCCTATGAAGAAAGGTTAAAATGTTTGGGGCTCTTTAGCTTGGAGAAACATCGACTGCAGGGTGACATGAGAGAGGTTTACAAGATTCTGCATGGGACAGAGAACATATGAACATATGAAGCTGCCTTATACTGATTCAGACCCTTGGTCCATCAAAGTCAGTATTGTCTTCTCAGACTGGCAGTGGCTCTCCAGGGTCTCAAGTTGAGGTTTTTCACACCTATTTGCCTGGACCCTTTTTTGGAGATGCCAGGGATTGAACCTGGGACCTTCTGCTTCCCAAGCAGATGCTCTACCACTGAGCCACCATCCTTCCCCAGGTAGAGAAAGAAGGTAGAGAAAGAAGCATTTTTCTTCCTTTCTCACAATACAAGAATTAGTGGGAATGAAATTGCTGAGCAGTCAGGTTACAACGGATCAAAGGGAGTCCTTCTTCACCCAAAGGGTGATTAACACATGGAATTCACTGCCACAGAAGGTGATGGTGGCTACAAGCATAGCCAGCTTCCAAAGGGGATTGGATCAACATCTGGAGCAGAGGTCCATCAGTGGCTATTAGCCACAGTTTATCGTTGGAACTCTCTGTCTGGGGCAGCGATGCTCTGTATTCTTTGTGCTTGGGGGGGCACAGTGGGAGGGCTTCTAGTGTCTTGGCCCCACTGGTGGACCTCCTGATGGCACCTGGGTTTTTTTGGCCGCTGTGTGACACAGAGTGTTGGACTGGATGGGCCATTGGCCTGATCCAACATGGCTTCTCTTATGTTCTTAAAATAGCACATTTCTTGGACTGTAAGTAGATTGGTCTGCTACAACCTGTTATTTGGGGAACAGGCTTTGTTTAATGTCTGAGCTGGGCAGGAAAACCAAAAAAATGGCCGCCCATCTCTCTGCCTGTTCCATGGGCGGGAGCGCCTGGCCTGCGCATTCCCTTGGGTGCAAAATTATTTTCCCTTAACAATGCCCCGTTATGTTCAAGCATTTTCAAAAAGGCACGGAAGCCACAACTCACAAGACGGGAAATATGTTTTATACATGCCAACGGCAGAGCGGTTCCCAGCCGGCGTCCCATTTCAATGCTGACTATTTGGTTCCACTTCGTGAAATCCCTTTCCTCCCCTTCTGATTTTTCCCTCTCCCCTACTGATCTCAATATATTTGCGCATATTATGCAAGCGTTAGATCCGGAGCTCGAGAACAGGGAGCCAAGCAAGAAATGAAGGCTCAGACGGCAGAACAGTCCCAGTTTCCAAAAGTAGGGTTGCCAGCTCGAATTCAAGAAATATCTGGGGACTTCGGGGGTGGAGCCAAGAGACTTTGGGGGTGGAGCCAGGAGACATCGGGGGTGGAGCCAGGAGCAAGGTTGCAACAAGCATCATTGAACTCCAAAAGGAGTTCTGGCCATCACATTTCAAGGGACTGCCTTCCCTCCGTTGGAAATAATGGATAGGGGCACCTTCTTTTGGGGCTCATAGAATTAGACCTCCTGGTCCAATCTTTTTGAAACTTGGGGGGGGGGGGGGTTTGAGAAGTGGCACTGGATGCTATGCTGTGAATTTGGTGCCTCTATCTCAAAATGCAGCTCCCGCAGAGCCCCAGATACCCGTGGATCAATTCTCCATTATACCCTATGGGAATCGATCTCCATAGGGAATAATGCAGTGCCCAGCAGACATTTCCCTCACCTCCCCACTTCCTAATGACCCTGAAGTGGGGGGAGGGCCTCCAAACCAGGGGATCCCCTGCCCCCATTGGCAACCCTACTCAAAAGAGACAAGGATCAGGATTAGAAATTCTAGAAGACACGGATTCCCTATAGCAGTGGTGCTCAACATGCCACTCATGGGGGGCCATATAGTTTTCCTAGACCTCTCAAGTCTTTTTAAGGAGTGGGTGGGGCCAAGTAGGGCTTTTGCCCAGCAAGGCTTCTGATTGGCTACTGGAGATTTGATTGGCTGTAAAAAAAAAAAAAGACATTGCTTTGGCAGCAGCTGCCCCTGAGAGGAAGAAGAAGATATTGGATTTATATCCCGCCCTCCACTCCAAAGAGTCTCAGAGCGGCTCAAAATCTCCTTTCCCTTCCTCCCCCACAACAGACACCCTGTGAGGTGGGTGGGGCTGAAAAAGCTCTCCCGGCAGCTGCCCTTTCAAGGACAGAGTCTCAGAGCGACCTACAATCTCCTTTCCCTTCCTCCCCCACAACAGACACCCTGTGAGATGGGTGGGGCTGAGAGGGCTCTCACAGCAGCTGCCCTTCCAAGGACAGAGTCTCAGAGCGGCCTACAATCTCCTTTCCCTTCCTCCCCCACAACAGTCACCCTGTGAGGTGGGTGGGGCTGAGAGGGCTCTCACAGCAGCTGCCCTTTCAAGGACAGAGTCTCAGAGCGACCTACAATCTCCTTTCCCATCCTCCCTCACAACAGACACCCTGTGAGGTGGGTGGGGCTGGAGAGGGCTCTCCCAAAAGCTGCCCTTTCAAGGACAGAGTCTCAGAGCGACCTACAATCTCCTTTCCCATCCTCCCCCACAACAGACACCCTGTGAGATGGGTGGGGCTGAGAGGGCTCTCTCGGTAGCTGCCCTTTCAAGGACAGAGTCTCAGAGCGGCCTACAATCTCCTTTCCCTTCCTCTCCCACAACAGACACCCTGTGAGGTGGGTGGGGCTGAGAGGGCTCTCACAGCAGCTGCCCTTTCAAAGACAGAGAGCGGCCTACAATCTCCTTTCCCATCCTCCCCCACAACAGACACCCTGTGAGGTGGGTGGGGCTGGAGAGGGCTCTCACAGCAGCTGCCCTTTCAAGGACAACCTCTGCCAGGGCTATGGCTAACCCAAGGCCATTCCAGCAGCTGCAAGTGGAGGAGTGGGGAATCAAACCCGGTTCTCCCAGATAAGAGTCCGCACACTTAACCACTACACCAAACTGGCTCTCCACACCAAACTGGAGGGCTATAAATGCAGTCTCCTCCTCCTCCTTTTCTTCTTCACTCTTCAGATCTCGGAAGCAAACCAGAATCAGCCTAGTGTCCACATCACATGATGTGATGGTACGGCTTTACTCTGCGCTGGTAAGACCTCACCTGGAGTCTTGTGTTCAGTTTTGGGCACCACATTTTAAGAAGGATATAGACAAGCTGGAACGGGTCCAGAGGAGGGCGATGAAGATGGTGAGGGGTCTGGAGTCCAAGTCCTATGAGGAAAGGTTGAAGGAGCTGAGCATGTTTAGCCTGGAGAGGAGGCGACTGAGAGGTGATATGATCACCATCTTCAAGTCCTTGAAGGGCTGTCCTATAGAGAATGGTGCAGAATTGTTTTCTGTGGCCCCAGAAGGTAGGACCAGAACCAATGGGTTGAAATTAAATCAAAAGAGTTTCTGGCTTAACATTAGGAAGAACTTTCTGACCGTTAGAGCGGTTCCTCTGTGGCTTCCTTGAGAGGTGGTGGGCTCTCCTTCCTTGGAGGGGTCTGGAGATCAAGTCCTATGAGGAAAGGTTGAAGGAACTGGGCATGTTTAGCCTGGAGAGGAGATGGCTGAGAGGTGATATGATCACCATCTTCAAGTACTTGAAGGGCTGTCCTATAGATAATGGTGCAGAATTGTTTTCTGTGGCCCCAGAAGGTAGGACCAGAACCAATGGGTTGAAATTAAAACAAAAGCATTTCCAGCTCAACATTAGGAAGAACTTCCTGACCGTCAGAGCGGTTCCTCAGTAGAACAGGCTTCCCCGGGAGGTGGCAGGCTCTCCTTCCTTGGAGGTTTTTAAACAGAGGCTAGATGGCCACCTGACAGCAATGCGGATCCTGTGAATTTAGGGGGAGGTGTTTGTGAATTGCCTGCATTGTGCAGGGGGTTGGACTAGATGACCCTGGATGTTCCTTCCAACTCTATGATTCTATTACTGGGTTGGGAGACCACCAAGGAAGGCACAGGGGCAGGCAATAACAAACCACCTCTAAACAGCTCTTGTCTAGAAAACCCCCTGGGGTTTCCATAGGTCTGCAGTGACCTGATGGCCAAAAAAAAAATGCAACTGTGTGTCCCCCTCCCCCTTCTCCAATCTCTATTTTCAGCAGTGGCGGGAGGAGGAAGCCAGGCACTTAATGAAACAGTTAATGCTATTTGCTGGTAATGATTATTCAAATAAAGGGCTTTGAAGCCCCCCAATTAGCACTTCACTACAGTAAACAAGATCTTGAGATAGGCACAGATCGGGGAAAGAATAATGTATGCCGGTTTGGGCTAAATGAGAAATGTTTACGACACAGCGGTGGCTTCCTAACGATAAACACACTCTGCATTTTGATTCCATCCCACCTATTGTTCCACTGCCGTGATCTTAGGCACGCCACTTCCAGGCAGAGGAATTCCTGTAGATTTGAGGCGGGTGGAGCCTGGGGAGAAAGTGGGGTCTGGGGAATGCAGGGACCTCAGCGGGGTATAATGCCACAGAGTTCACCCTCCAAAGCAGCTCTCTCTCTTTCTCTGTGTCTGTTTCTGTCTCTCTCTGTCTCTTTCTCTGTGTCGTTTCTGTCTCTCTCTTTCTTTCTCTCTCTCTCTTGCTCTCTGTCTCTGTCCCTCTCTGTCTCTTTCTCTGTGTCGGTTTCTGTCTCTCTTTCTTTCTTTCTCTCTCTCTTGCTCGCTCTCTGTCTCTCTCTGTCTCTTTTTCTTTCTCTGTGTCTGTTTCTGTCTCTCTTTCTTTCTTTTTCTTTCTCTCTTGCTCGCTCTCTGTCTCTGTGTATGTGTCTGAATCTGTCTCTCTCCATCTCTCTGTCTCTCTCTCCCTCCTCCCCCCAATTCCTCTGATCTACGGGTCTTCAGTAGTATTAAGCAATCCCAGCTAGGAATAAAAGCACGAAAGGAAGAATTCAAGCCAGAGAGGGTATACCATAGTAGATTAGATGACTTCTTGTAAGATGCCCGAACTTTCGTGGCCAGAACAACACATTTAGCAAGAAAAGATATTTGCTGGCGTAAATTACAAATTCAGTAATTAACATGTCTAAAGGAAGCTCATTTCACTGGCACAAAGAAAGAAGAAGAAGAAGAAGAGAAGAAGAAGAAGAGAGAAGAAGAAAGAAGAAGAAGAAGAAGAAGAAGAGGAGAGAGGAGGAGGAGGAGGAGGAGGAGGAGGAGGAGATTGCATTTATAGCCCTCCTTCAGTTGAGTTTCAGAGCAGCTTACAACCCCTTCCCTTCCCCTCCC
>NC_083243.1:12169680-12219210 GCF_032191835.1 Heteronotia binoei | reverse complement strand
AAGAAGAAGAAGAAGAAGAAGAAGAAGAAGAAGAAGAAGAAGAAGAAGAAGAAGAAGAAGAAGAAGAGGAGGAGGAGGAGGAGGAGGAGGAGGAGATTGCATTTATAGCCCTCCTTCAGTTGGAGTTTCAGAGCAGCTTACAACCTCCTTCCCTTCCCCTCCCCACAACAGACACCCTGTGAGGCAGGTGGGGCTGAAAGAGCTCTAACAGAAACTGCTTTTAAGAGGAACAGCTCTGAGAGAGTTATGGTCAGGGCTTTATTTTAGCAGGAACACACAGGAACGCAGGTCCAGCAAAGTTGGCGTCAGGGGTGTGTGGCCTAATATGCAAATGAGTTCCTGCTGGCTTCTCTCTATCTCTGTCTCTTTCTCTGTGTCTGTTTCTGTCTCTCTTTCTTTTTCTTTCTCTCTTGCTCGCTCTCTGTCTCTGTGTGTATGTCTGAATCTGTCTCTCTCCATCTCTCTGTCTCTCTCTCCCTCCTCCCCCCAATTCCTCTGACCTACGGGTCTTCAGTAGTATTAAGCAATCCCAGCTAGGAATAAAGCAAGAAAGGAAGAATTCAAGCCAGAGAGGGTATACCATAGTAGATTAGATGACTTCTTGTAAGATGCCCGAACTTTCGTGGCCAGAACAACACATTTAGGCAAGAAAAGAATATTTGCTGGCGTAATTCAGTAATTAACATGTCTAAGGAAGCTCATTTCACTGGCACAAAGAAAGAAGAAGAAGAAGAAGAAGAAGAAGAAGAGAAGAAGAAGAAGAAGAGAAGAAGAGGAGGAGGAGGAGGAGGAGGAGGAGGAGGAGGAGGAGATTGCATTTATAGCCCTCCCTTCAGTTGGAGTTTCAAAGCAGCTTACAACCTCCTTCCCTTCCCCTCCCCACAACAGACACCCCTGTGAGGCAGGTGGGGCTGAAAGAGCTCTAACAGAAACTGCTTTTAAGAGGAACAGCTCTGAGAGAGTTATGGTCAGGGCTTTATTTTAGCAGGAACACACAGGAACGCAGGTCCAGCAAAGTTGGCGTCAGGGGTGTGTGGCCTAATATGCAAATGAGTTCCTGCTGGGCTTCTCCTGCCCCCCCCAAGACCTGGTTATGGCTGACTCAAGGTCAAACCAGCAAGTGCATGTAGAGGAGTGGGGGAATCAAACCCAGTTCTCCGAGATTAGAGTCCATGCGCTTGACCCCTACACCACACTGGTGGTTTGATCCACCAAAGCAGCCTTTTTGGGGGGGGGGAGGGGAACCGCAGTCGGTAGCCTGGAGATCAGCTGTAATTCTGGGAGATCTCCAGGCTCCACCTGGAACTTGGCAACAAAACAAGAAACAACGGTATAAGGCTGAGCAACCGCAACAATAAACACTGTGGACAACTCACTTACATTGCCGCGTTCTGCTGTTATTCTCACAACACACACTCAACGATCAGGGCTGGAGAAACAATCCGGCCTTTCGGGGCCCCCCGGGCCGGCTTCCCCTTCTGGTTTTCCCCCCCTGCCTGCAGCCCTTCCAGCCTGCATGCGCAACCAGCAACTGAGCTGCTCTTTGCCCGACTTGCCTGGTGCGGCTGCTGCCGGCGTCATCGCCACGTTTGCCTCTCTTGGCCTCTCCCCCAAAGATTGTCAAAGGGGCTTTGGAGAAGGTCCCTGCAGGCTGACCCTCCGAGATCTTGATGCCTAGGGCAGGGGTGGCCAAGGGTAGCTCTCCAGATGTTTTTCGCCTACAGCTCCCATCAGCCCCAGCCAGCATGGCCAATGGCTGGGCTGATGGGAGTTGTAGGCAAAACAAACATCTGCAGAGCTACCGTTGACCACCCCTGGCCTAGGGGCCTCCACAGGGTTTAATTCGGCACTGTCAACAATAGTCATACGTTGAATTTAGCAATCCCAGTTTGTTCCGCAAGCCCTTTAGAAGTCCTCTCTAGCAAAAAAAAAAAGTTCCATCTCAAATTCTGGTTAATCTCACACCAAAAAAAAGCTCTGGATTTGCCAGCTCCAGGTTAGGAAATGGGAGATTTGGGGAGTGGAGCCTGAAGAGGGAGGGGTGGGGGGGAGGGGGAGAGACCTCTGCAGGGTCGAAGGTCAAGGAGTCCAAGTTCCAACAAGGCCATCTTCTCGAGGCGGACAGATCTCGATCACCTGAAAATGAATTATAACAGCTGGAGAGCTCGAGGTGGGGGACTCTGGCGATTTTCGAACTACGATGCAAGATGCACCGGAAAGTCAGCATCTAGGGTTGCCAATCCCCAGGTGGGGGCAGGGGATCCCCCAGTATGGAGGCCCTCCCCCCGCTTCAGGGTCATCAGAAAGCAGGGGGGAGGGGAGGGAAATGTCTGCTGGGAACTTTATTATTCCCTATGAAGACATTCCCATAGGATAGAATGGAGAATTGATCCTCAGGTATCTGGGGCTCCGGGGGGGGGCTGTTTTTTGGGGTAGAGGCACCAAATTTTATAGCATCCAGTGCCTCTCCCAAAATAACCCCAAGTTTCAAAAAGATTGGACCTGGGGGTCCAATTCTATGAGCCCCTGAAAAAGGTGCCCCTATCCTTCATTATTTCCAGCGGAGGGAAGGCATTTAAAAGGTGTGCGGTCCCTTTAAATGTGATGGCCAGAACTCCCTTTGGAGTTCAATGATGCTTGTCACAACCTTGCTGCTGGCTGCACCCCCAAAGTCTCCTGGCTCCACCCCCAAAGTCCCCAGATCTTTCTTGAATTGGACTTGGCAACCCTATCTGCATCATTCCCTTTCTTAGGTGATAAGATTTGAAGAACCTGCCCTAGCGAATGGGGAGGGCTCATAGCTCAGAGGCAGAGAAATGTTGTTTATGCAGAACTGCTAGCAATTCCTGCAGCTCTGGATCAGGAGATTCCTGGAGATTTGAGGGGAGACCCTGGGGAGACCGGGACTCGGGAGGGGAGGAAGTTTTGAGCAGAGAGGTCCATCAGTGGCTATTAGCCACAGTATATTATTGGAACTGTCTGGGGCAGTGATGCTCTGTATTCTTGGTGTTGGGGGGGCACAGTGGGAGGGCTTCTAGACCCACTTGTGAACCTTCTGATGGCCTGATTCAACATGGCTTCTCTTATGTTCTTACGTGACACAGACTGTTGGACTGGATGGGCCACTGGCCTGATCCAACATGGCTTCTCTTATGTTCTTCTGTGACACAGAGTGTTGGACTGGATGGGCCACTGCCTGATCCAAAATGGCTTCTCTTATGTTCTTACGTGACACAGAGTGTTGGACTGGATGGGCCACTGGCCTGATCAACATGGCTTCTCTTATGTTCTTACGTGACATAGAGTGTTGGACTGGATGGGCCACTGGCCTGATCCAACATGGCTTCTCTTATGTTCTTCTGTGACACAGAGTGTTGGACTGGATGGGCCATTGGCCTGATCCAACATGGCTTCTCTTATGTTCTTACGTGACACAGAGTGTTGGACTGGATGGGCCATTGGCCTGATCCAACATGGCTTCTCTTATGTTCTTACGTGACACAGAGTGCTGGACTGGATGGGCACTGGCCTGATCCAACATGGCTTCTCTTATGTTCTTACGTGACACAGAGTGTTGACTGGATGGGCCACTGGCCTGATCCAAAATGGCTTCTCTTATGTTCTTAAGTGTGACACAGAGTGTTGGACTGGATGGGCCACTGGCCTGATCCAACATGGCTTCTCTTATGTTCTTATGTGTGACACAGAGTGTTGGACTGAATGGGACATTGGCCTGATCCAACATGGCTTCTCTTATGTTCCTATGTGTGACAAAGAGTGTTGGACTGGATGGGCCACTGTCCTGATCCAACATGGCTTCTCTTATGTTCTTTTGTTTCTTTTTTTCTTTCCTTCAAGTACTTCTGAAGCCTGAACGTGCCCCATAGTTATGCCAGCTATGCCCCATGGTACAGAATGTGGTGACCTCTTCCCAAGAGCTGTTAATAGATGACGACTGCGGAGCTGGAAGAGTGCAGTAGGGGGAGAGAAGGAAGGAGCATCTGAAAGGCTATGCACACAGAGCGCCCTCCCTCCTTTCCCTTTGTTCCAGTGTAATTCCACTTTTTAGTGAAATTATTAAAGCTAATTGCATTGTTTAATCCCCGTCACTTGCAATTCTCCAGCGTTCCCCTAATCAGCGTAATCAAGCCAATCGAAACAGATAAAGGAGATCTTTTAGCGGGCCTTGATGAGATTTTATCATCAAGCTCCATATGTGTTGCAAAGCCATGACACACTTAGAAGAAACCAAAGTAACTTGGGAATAGACGCGTTGTTAAATAACACGGCAGTTGAGGGCTGGAGAAACTGAGCCTGGAGTACTGAAAGGGGGAAAGGAAAGAACAAAGTCTGTCGGGAGGGAGCAAGAACAGAAGAACAGAAGAGAAGCCATGTTGGATCAGGCCAATGGCCCATTCCACCTGATGCTCTGGGTCACACAGTGGCCAAAACTCAGGAGCCATCAGGAAGACCACCAGCAGGGTCAGAACTCCAGAAGCCTTCCACTGTTGCGGCCCCCCACCCAAGCACCAAGAAGGCAGAGCATCACTGCCCCAGACATAAGAGAAGCCGTGTTGGATCAGGACAATGACCCATCCTGTCCAACACTCTGTGTCACAGAGTGGCCAAAACCCCCAGGTGCCATCAGGAGGTCCACCAGCGGGGCCAGGACACTAGAAGCCCTCCCACTGTGTCCCCCCAAGCACCAAGAATACAGGGCATTACTGCCCCAGACATAAGAACATAAGAGAAGCCTTTTGGATCAGGCCAATGGCCCATCCTGTCCAACACTCTGTGTCACATATAAGAACATTAAGAGAAGCCATGTTGGATCAGGCCAGTGCGCCATCCAGCCCAACACTCTGTGTCACATAAGAACATAAGAGAAGCCCCTGTTGGATCAGGCCAATGGCCCCTCCAGTCCAACACTCTGTGTCACATAAGAACATAAGAGAAGCCATGTTGGGTCAGGCCAATGGCCCCTCCAGTCCAACACTCTGTGTCACATAAGAGAAGCCATGTTGGGTCAGGCCAGAGGCCCATCCAGTCCAACACTCTGTGTCACATAAGAACATAGAGAAGCCATGTTGGGTCAGGCCAATGGCCCATCCCGTCCAACACCCTGAGTCATACATAAGAACATAAGAGAAGCCATGTTGGGTCAGGCCAATGGCCCATCCAGTCCAACACTCTGTGTTACACATAAGAACATAAGAGAAGCCATGTTGGAGCAGGCCAATGGACCATCCGGTCCAACACTGTGTCACATAAGAACATAAGAGAAGCCATGTTGGATAAGGCCAGTGGCCCATCTTGTCCAACACTCTGAGTCACACAGTGGCCAAAACCCAACTGCCTTCAGAGGGTCCCCCAGTGAGGCTAGAGCTCCAGAAGCCCTCCCGCTGTTCCTCCAGCACCAAGAAGACAGAGCATCGCTGCCCTAGGCAGAGTGCTCCACCTATACCTTGCAGCTATTAGCTACCAATGGACTTTTGCTCCATATGTTGATCCTTCCTTCCTTCCTTCCTTCCTTCCTTCCCTTCCTTCCTTCCTTCCTTCCTTCCTTCCTTCCTTCCTTCCTTCCTTCCTTCCTTCCTTCCTTCCTTCCTTCCCTCCTTCCTTTCTTCCTTGCTTCCTTCCTTCCTTCCTTCCCTCCATCTTTCTCTCTGAGGAGCATATTGCAAAAAACATAAAGACCAACAATAAAAATTTCTTCAAATATATTAGAAGTAGGAAACCAGCCAGGGAAGCAGTGGGGCCCTTGGATGACCATGGGGTAAAAGGATACTGAAGGAGGATGGGGGAAATGGCTGAGAAGCTGAACGCATTTTTTGCCTCCGTCTTCACCGTGGAAGATGAGAAGTGTTTGCCCGCCCCAGAAACCACTAATATTGGAAGGGGTGTGAAAGACCTGAGTCAGATTGAGGTGACAAAAGAGGAGGTCCTACAACTGATAGACAAATTAAAAACTAATAAGTCACCGGGTCCGGATGGCATACATCCGAGAGTTCTGAAAGAACTCAAAGTTGAACTTGTGGATCTTCTAACAAAATCTGTAATCTTTCATTGAAATCTGCCTCCGTTCCTGAGGACTGGAAGGTAGCAAATGTCACCCCCATCTTTAAAAAGGGTTCCAGAGGAGATCCGGGAAATTACAGGCCAGTCAGTCTGACTTCAATACCGGGAAAGTTGGGTAGAAACCATTATCAAGGACAGAATGAGTAGGCACATTGATGAACACGGGTTATTGAGGAAGACTCAGCATGGTTCTGCAAGGGAAGATCTTGCCTCACTAACCTGTTACATTTCTTTGAGGGGGTGAACAAACATGTGACAAAGGAGACCCGATAGATGTTGTTTACCTTGACTTCCAGAAAGCTTTTGATAAAGTTCCTCATCAAAGGCTCCTTAGAAAGCTTGAGAGTCATGGAGTAAAAGGACAGGTCCTCTTGTGGATCAAAACTGGCTGAGTAATAGGAAGCAGAGAGTGAGTATAAATGGGCAGTCTTCGCAGTGGAGGACGGTAAGCAGTGGGGTGCCGCAGGGCTCGGTACTGGGTCCCATCCTCTTAACTTGTTCATAATGATTTAGAGTTGGGAGTGAGCAGTGAAGTGGCCAAATTTGCGGATGACACTAAATTGTTCAGGGTGGTGAGAACCAGAGAGGATTGTGAGGAACTCCAAAGGGATCTGTTGAGGCTGGTGAGTGGGCGTCACGTCGGCAGATGCAGTTCAATGTGGCCAAGTGCAAAGTAATGCACATTGGGCCAAGAATCCCAGCTACAAATACAAGTTGATGGGGTGTGAACTGGCAGAGACAGACCAAGAGAGAGATCTTGGGGTCTTGGTAGATAATTCACTGAAAATGTCAAGACAGTGTGCGTTTGCAATAAAAAAGGCCAATGCCATGCTGGGAATTATTAGGAAGGGAATTGAAAACAAATCAGCCAGTATCATAATGCCTCTGTATAAATCGATGGTGCGGTCTCATTTGGAGTACTGTGTGCAGTTCTGGTCGCCGCACCTCAGAAAGGATATTATAGCATTGGAGAAAGTTCAGAAAAGGGCAACTAAAATGATTAAAGGGCTGGAACACCTTCCCTATGAAGAAAGGTTGAAACGCTTAGGGCTCTTAGCTTGGAGAAACGTCGACTGAGGGGTGACATGATAGAAGTTTACAAGATAATGCATGGGATGGAGAAAGTAGAGAAAGAAGTACTTTTCTCCCTTTCTCACAATACAAGAACTCGTGGGCATTCGATGAAATTGCTGAGCAGACAGGTTAAACGGATAAAAGGAAGTACTTCTTCACCCAAAGGGTGATTAACATGTGGAATTCACTGCCACAGGAGGTGGTGGCGTCCACAAGCATAGCCACCTTCAAGAAGGGGTTAGATAAAAATATGGAGCAGAGGCCCATCAGTGGCTATTAGCCACAGTGTGTGTGTGTGTGTGTATATATATATATATATATATATATATATATATATATATATATATATATATTTGGCCGCTGTGTGACACAGAATGTTGGACTGGATGGGCCATTGGCCTGATCTAACATGGCTTCTCTTATGTTCTTATGTTCTCCCTCCTTCCTTCCCTCCTTCCCTTTCCTCTCTCCTTCCTTCCTTCCTTCCTTCCTTCATCCCTCCTTCCTTCCTTCATTCCCTCCTTCTTTCTTTCGCTTCCATTCCCTCCCTCCTTCCTTCCTTCCTTCCCTCCCTCCCTCCTTCTCTCCCTCCCTCCCTCCTTCCTTCCTCCTGCTCTCAAACAACTGACGCTCATGTCTTGCAGCTCTCAAACATCTATTCTGGGTGGCTCTTATTTTAAGAAAGTTCGGCCACCCCTGCTCTATGGTGTACCCCACTGAGGTCCCTGTCCTCCCACAGGCTCCATCCCCAAATCTCCAGGAGTTTTCCAACCAGGATCAGGACTGTCCCTCCCACTGTCCTACTCCCCATCCAAGACTGATGGTCAGGGGGGGGGGGGCAGGCAACCCTGAACAGACAGTAGGCAATGTGAAAGACATCTACCTGAGATGTCAGAGAGCTGCTGCCAATCTCAGTAGACAATACTGACCTTGATAGACTGATGTGTTTTCTTGGTGCTGGGAGGGGCAAGAGTTGGAGGGCTTCTGGAGTTCTGGCCCTGCTGGTGGACCTCCTGATGGCCCCTGGGTTTTGGCCACTGTGTGACAGAGTGTTGGACTGGATGGGCCATTGGCCTGATCCAACATGGCTTCTCTTATGTTCTTATGTGACACAGAGTATTGGACTGGATGGGCCATTGGCCTGATCCAACATGGCTTCTCTTATGTTCTTAAGTGTGACAGAGTGTCGAACTGGATGGGCCATTCTCGTGATCCAACATGGTCTCTCTTACGTTCTTACGATGGTCCGATTCACTAGAAGGCAGCTTCGTGCGTATTCATGCCAGTACTGTGGAAATGGCATGCCTTCCCTTACACCCAGAGATGTGAGATGCCCAAAATGACAGAAGGGTAGTCCATGTTGGAGGACCCATGGCAGGAGCTCCACCTCCCACAATTCCAGGTTTTCCCTCCATCCACCCATTTACAGAGGAAGAATCGGCACAGCAAGGGTTCCCGCATTTTTGGGGGTAACGTGATTCCCAGCCAAAGAGCTTAGTGACTGAGGGAGAGAGCAGAAGACCCATTAAACTGACCATTAGGGTGGAAAGAAGTGTTTACATAATAAACAGGAGCGGAGGGATTAACAGTGTCTTCTCTGGGGCCTCCCCGATGCCCAACAGAACACTGTTTTGATCCGCCCTGTGACTTGTCACGCTTGGGCGCCCGTACGGAGCTCTAAAAGACCCCATTAGGTCTTCAGATAGGGTTGCCAACCTCAAGGTATGGCCTGGCGATGTCCCACAATGACAACTGATCTCCAGACTACAAAGACCAGTTCTCCTGGAGAAAAGGGCCACTTTGGGAGGTAGACCATGCGGCATCACATCTTTGCTGAAGTCCCACCCTCCGCAAACCTCACCTTCCCCAGGCTCCGCCCCCCCAATCAATCTCCAGGTGTTTCCCAACTCACAGCTGGCCATCCTATTTCAGAAGAACAACCATGGGGATTACAGGGCTGGAACCATTACTAGCGAACCTCTAGCGCCTAATGAGTAATTGACAAGACGTGAGGCCCCGTGGCGCAGAGTGTTCAAGAGCCCCGTGGCGCAGAGTGTTAAAGCTGCAGTACTGCAGTCCTAAGCTCTGCTCCCAACCTGAGTTTGATCCCAGTGAAGCTGGTTCAGATAGCCGGCTCAAGGTTGACTCAGCCTTCCATCCTTCCGAGGTCGGTCAAATGAGTCCCAGCTTGCTGAGGGGGAAGTGTAGATGACTGGGGAAGGCAATGGCAAACCACCCCGTAAAAAGGCTTTCTTAAAGCAACGTTACCCCAGAGTCGGAAACGACTGGTGCATGCACAGGGGACCTTTTCTTTCCTTGTGCGTATAATCTGTATTGAGCACTGGTTCCCGGATTATCGATTTGTGGATTGAGCGTGACTTTTTGCCACTTTGGAGAACCATTTGTGCCTAATAATAATAATAATAATAATAATAATAGATTTTATTTGTATCCCGCCCTCCCCGCCTAGGCGGCTCAGGGCGGCTAACAACATTTTATACATTTACAATTAATAGATAAAAACTTTGAATTTAACAATTAAAAATTAAACATATAAAAACCAGTTAATAGATTTAAAATACATCATTTAAGTTAATTTAAATTTACGGTAAATTTATCTGGCAGTAGTAATGGTTAGTTCTGTGACGCTGATTCTGCCAGTTTAAATAGTTCGATAGTAATGTAGAACTGACCATTGTGCTTTGCACATACATTGAAATGAGCTTTGGTCCCAGAATAATTGAATAGTTGCTAAATGAAGGACGCCACCGAAACATGCCCTCTACCCGAAGTGTGTCACTTCCACTTTGAAATCACTGTTCTGGAGAGGAACGGCAGCACCCTTTGAGTACTCACTGTAGATAATTATTCTTGTCTGTTAGTGGATTCTATATCCGTATCACTTGTTGGACCTTGTGAATGTATAAAATGTATAAAAATATAATGTTCTAATAATTAATTTTGTATGACGATGCATGTGTATACATTCGATGTATAAAATTGGTTGTTGTTCAGTCGCACAGTCGAGTCCGGACTCTTGCGACCCCCATGGGCAAGTCACGCCAGGCCCTCCAGTTTGGTGTAGTGGTGAAGTGTGTGGACTCTTATCTGGGAGAACCGGGTTTGATTCCCCCACTCCTCCACTTGCACCTGCTAGCATGGCCTTGGGTCAGCCATAGCTCTGGCAGAGGTTGTCCTTGAAAGGGCAGCTGCTGGAGAGCCCTCTCCAGCCCCACCCACCTCACAGGGTGTCTGTTGTGGGGGAGGAAGGTAGAGGAGAGTGTGAGACGCTCTGAGACTCTTCGGAGTGGAGGGCGGGATATAAATCAATATCTTCTTCTTCTTCATCTTCTTCCTGTCTTCCACCATCCTCTGAAGTCTGACTCAAATTCGTGTTTGTTACATCAGTAACGCTGTCCAGCCATCTCATCTTTTGCATCCCCTTCTTCTTTTGCTTTCTGTCTTTCCCGCATCAGGATCTTCTCCAGTAGGTGCTCCCTTCTCATTTGGTGGCCAGAGTATTTGAGCTTCAGCGTCAGCATGTGACATTCCAGGGAACAGTCTGGGTTGATTTCCCTTAGGACTGACTGATTGGATCTTCTTGCAGTCCAAGGGACACTCAAGAGTCTTCTCCAGCACCACATCTCAAAAGCATCTATTCTTCTGTGCTCGGCCTTCTTATGGTCCAGCTCTCACAGCCTTACATCACTACTGGGAATAGCATTGCTTTGACTATACAGACTTTTGTTGACAGGGCGATGTCTCTACTTTTTATTGTACTGCTAAGTTCACCTTAGCTGTCCTCCCAAGGAGCAAACGTCTTTTAATTTATAAAACAGTTCTTTACAAAACATACTATTAAGCAACGCATCACAGCAGTATTTGGCTGTATTGAATATACTGTAGTCGACGCAGATTTCTCCAGGTTTCCCACCTGGAGATTGGCAACCCTACCCAATGCAGTCACTATAAACTATTGGCGGTTTGATGGGACTTTCCCCTATATTGGTTCTGTTCCTTATAATTCCAATGATACATGCTATTTTACACATATAAAAACAATACTTTGAAAATAGTTGTGATTCGTTTTTTGACAATTCAGATTGCCCTCGAGGTATTCTTGCTCTTCTTCTTCTTCTTCTTCTTCTTCTTCTTCTTCTTCTTCTTCTTCTTCTTCTTCTTCTTCTTCTTCTTCTTGCTCACATTCTGAAATTCCAGTTCACTCTTCAGATGTCCTTATCCAGCTGCTTCAACGGACTAAGTGAATGTGCACGACATTTCTCTCGCAAAAAAAAATGTCTCCCCGGCATTATCAGTGCTGCTTCAAGGCCGTGTGAGCCGGAAAGCTCATGCCAAGAATGAAGCACCTGCCAAAGGCTTGTTCCTCTTGCTACGACCAGAGAATCGTGGGGAAACGTCAGAATTTGGGAGCCGATTCATTCCAGCTGTACTGTTGCGGCGCTCATCTGGAACGCTGAGAACTTTTTGGGTCGAACTCATGGAAATCCAGCCAGCTCCAGTTGGAATCTCCAACAGGGCTCTTGGCCTGTAGAAGTCCAAACTGCCTGTTTGCCAGTGACGGGATAGATGCTGTGCTTGCAAAGCAGAGAATCGGCTTTGCCATTTGCGATTTGATGTTGTGGTTGGGTTTTTTGTTTTTTTTTTAAAAAAAGGTGTCTTTCAGGCTTCTTCTTCTTTTGCACGTCGAAGAAAAGTTGGAGGTGCGACCTTCTTTCAAAGCGGAGAAAGGCAACCAGGAGAGAACGATTGTTGCGGGGGTCTTGGCACCCTCTGCATCTCGGCACTGCCTCGCCGTTGCTCTCTGGAAGGCAATCACAAGGTCTGGGCTGGAAGCCCCAGAGAAGAGTCTTTCTGCGCCACCATCAGCATCTGGC
Source organism: Heteronotia binoei (assembly GCF_032191835.1). NCBI lineage: Eukaryota > Metazoa > Chordata > Lepidosauria > Squamata > Gekkonidae > Heteronotia > Heteronotia binoei. The sequence continues at coordinate 12,207,163 of NC_083243.1, read as the reverse complement.
CGGTTGGCTGGCTGAAAACGGCTGAGCTGGCGGGAGCGTTGGAGTCAATTCTGGGGCTGGCACACGGTTTAGGAGTTAGGGGTTTTTTTGTAGCAGGAACTCTGTTGCAAATTCAGCCACACCCGGAGCCAGATTAACAATTAGGCCAAGTAAGCATTGGCCTATGGCCCGCCACACCTTTAGGAGCCCCAGGCTGGTCCCCCCCCCCCCCAAGTTGTTTCCCTTGGGTTGCCAAGTCCAATTCAAGAAATATCTGGAGACTTTGGGGATGGAGCCTGGAGACATTGGGGGTGGAGCCAAGAGACATTGGGGTGGAGCCAGGAGACATTGGGGGTGGAGCCTGGAGATGTTGGGGTGGAGCCAGGAGACATTGGGGGTGGAGCCAGGAGACATTGGGGGTGGGGCCAAGAGACATTGGGGTGGAGCCAGGAGATATTGAGGGTGGAGCCAAGAGACATTGGGGTGGAGCCTGGATACTTTGGGGGTGGAGCCAAGAGACATTGGGGTGGAGCCTGGAGACTTTGACAGTGGAGCCAGGAGACATTGGGGGTGGAGCCAGGAAACATTGGGGTGGAGCCAGGAGATATTGGGGGTGGAACCAAGAGACATTGGGGTGGAGCCTGGATACTTTGGGGTGGAGCCTGGAGACATTGGGGTGGAGCCAGGAGACATTGGGGGTGGAGCCAGGAAACATTGGAGTGGAGCCAAGAGACATTGGGGTGGAGCCTGGAGACTTTGACAGTGGAGCCAGGAGCAAAGGTGCGACAAGCATAATTGAACTCCAAAGGGAGTTCTGGCTATCACATTTAAAGGGACTGCACACCTTTTAAATGCCTTCCTTCCATAGGAAAGAATGAAGGATGGGGGCACCTTCTTTGGGGGCTCATGGAATTGGCCCTCCAGGTCCAATCTTTTTGAAACTTGGGGGGTATTTTGGAGAGAGGCACTGGATGCTGTACTGAAAATTTGGTGCCGCTACCTCAAAGCACCAGATACCCGCAGATCAATTATCCATCATTTCCTATGGGAATAAGTCTCCATAGGGAATAATCGAGTTCCCAGCCATTTCCCTCCCCCTCCCCCATCTTTCTGATGACCCTGAAGCGGGGGGAGGCCTCCATACTGGGGGTTCCCCTGCCCCTGCCTGGGGATTGGCGACCCTAGGTTTCCCCCCTGCTTGCAGCCCTCCCAGCACATGCAGCCAGCAGCTGAGCTCTTTGCCCGACTTGCCTGGTGCAGCTGTTGCCGGCGTCGTCGCCAAGTTTGCCTCTCTCTGCCTTTCCCCTGCAGCTTAGTCAGAGGGGCTTTGAAGAGGGTGCCTGCAGGCTGCAGCGGGGGCCATGGGCTGTGGGGCAGGCACTCAGACTCTAATTTGCGAGAGGGCCTCCAAGGGCCTCCAACTGCCTAGGGGCCTCCACAGGGCTTAATCCGGCACTGGCCACACCACCCCTCATGTAGCCAATTCTCCTGGAGCTTCCGGTAGGCCCTGTACTGAGAACCCTGTAAGGAATTCTAGCAGGAGCTCCTTTGCATATTAGGCCACACCCCCTGATGTAGCCAATCCTCCTGGAGCTTCCAGTAGGCCCTGTAAGAAGAGCCCTGTAAGGAATTCTAGCAGGAGCTCCCTTGCATATTAGGCCACACCCCCTGATGTAGCCAATCCTCCAAGAGCTTAGAGTAGGCCCTGTACTGAGAACCCTGTAAGGAATTCTAGCAGGACCTCCTTTGCATATTAGGCCACACCCCCTGATGTAGCCAATCCTCCAAGAGCTTAGAGTAGGCCCTGTACGAAGAGCCCTGTAGGCTCCAGGAAGATTGGCTACATCAGGGGGTGTGGCCTAATATGCAGAGGAGTTCCTGATACAAAGAAAGCCCTGACTGAAAGGGACACTTTGAGCTGACTTGGTATCAAGCTCCGATAGTCCCAATAACGATAGCCAGGGGTCATTTTGTAGACAAATAGGTGGTGGGGCTCATCCAGGGATTGTTATGCAGCTGCACCTACTAGTCAATGGACAAGGAGGTGGAACTCTCAGGAGGAGGAGGTGGAACTCTCAGAAGGGTTCAGGAGCTGTGCTCCTGTGAGCTCCCACTGAATCCACCTTGCCACTGTGGGGAGCTTGTGGGGGGTTAGAGCTGGGAAAAACAAAGAAAGGAAAGAACCTTAACCCAAAAACTGGAGAAAGAAACCGGAAAGGTTAATATGCAATTAAAGGGCCAAACATTAAAAACAAACTGTAAAATAAATCATAAACCAACACACATGGAGTTAGTGTAGAAAGCTAAAACCCGTAGCACAGAGAGTTAAAGCTGCAGTACTGCAATCTTAAGCTCTGCTCACAACCTGAGTTCAATCCCTGGTGGAAGTTGGGCTTTCAGGTAGCCGGCTCGAGGTTGACTCAGCCTTCCATCCTTCCGAGGTCGGTCAAATGAGTCCCCAGCTCGCTGGGGGGAAAGCGTAGATGACTGGGGAAGGCAACGGCAAACCAACTCATAAAAAGTCTGCCGTGATAATATTGTGAAAGCAACGTCACCCCAGAGTCGGAAATGACTGGTGCTTGCGCAGGGGGACTGCCTTTAATACCTTAGAGATGCTTACAAGACAGGTCACTGAAAGAAATGGAGAATCAAAGCACATACAGAGATATATAATGGGAGTTCACAGCCGTTTCTATTTGGCGGGCACTTCTACCTTAAGGGTCAAACGTTTCTATAATAAACAACAAAAGAGGAAGAACTGCATATCAAAGAGATAAGGACGTCTGAAGCCACTAGAGCGTTCCTTCTCGCACTTGTGAGACACAACAGTGTTCCATGAGAATCTAAACATCCCCTAGCCAGATGGCCCTTTTGAAAATACTGTTCTTTCTTAATTTTTTAAATATACGCTTCGAGAGGGGAAGATGTATGAACACATGAAGCTGCCTTTTACTTAATCGGTCCCTAGGTCCATCAAAGTCATTTTGGGCAGGAACTCACAGGAGTGGAGCTCCAGAACCTCTAACTTTTATCGTGCTCTTTCTTTCTTATCCCCCCCCCCCCCAAAAAAATCCTTGCTTCTGGGCTGCATTGTTCGAATTTTGCTGAACTCTAAGATTGGAAAGGAAAGGAAAGATCCCCTGTGCAAGCACCAGTCTTTTCCAACTCTGGGGTGACGTTGCTTTCACAACGTTTCCACGGCAGACGTTTTACGGGGCAGTTTGCCATTGCCTTCCCCAGTCATCTACACTTTCCCCCCAGCAAGCTGGGGACTCATTTGACCGACCTCGGAAGGATGGAAGGCTGAGTCAACCTCGAGCCGGCAACCTGAAAACCCAGCTTCCGCCGGGGATCGAACTCAGGTCGCGAGCAGAGCTTAGGACTGCCGTACTGCAGCTTTAATACTCTGCGCCACGGGGCTTTCTAATATTTTCGCCCACGTAAAATGGGGAAATAACCCCAACCTATCGAGCAGACAGATGGAAATCTTCCTCATGCCACTGTGGCTGCATGGGAGAAAGGTAAGTTTTAAAGTATGGTGGGAGTAAGGTTTTATGATGACATCATCCCAGAAGCCTTTTAAGGTAGATGCTGAGGTGATATAATCTAGTACACCTTCCGGTGATGTCAGGGGGTGTGTGGCATAGGCAAATGAGTTGTGCTAATGAGTTCCTGCACCTCTTTTTCTATGAAATGTCCCCTGAAAGCCAATATTGTCTACTCAGACCAGCAGTGGCTCTCCAGGGTCTCAAGCTGAAGTCTTTCCCTTCACCTCCTGCTAGATACTTTTAACTGGAGATGCTGGGAATTGAACTTGAAGCCAAGCAGATGCTCCATCACTGTGTAACAGCCCATCCCCCCCCTCCAAAATCTTCTCTTTTACTTTCAGCGGGGGTGCAATTCAAGCAGGAGCTGCTTTGCATATTAGGCTACACCCCTGTGATGTAGCCAATTCCCCAAGAGCTTACAGGGCTCTTTTTTGTAAGCTCTTGGAGGATTGGCTACATCAGGGAGGTGTGGCCTAATATACAAAGGAGCTCCTGCTAGAATTCTACCCCTGACTTCCAGGAAATGCATCCACTGCAAGGACTATATCAAACCAAGTTTTGCCGTAGGTATGGCAATTATTTTAAGTGTGGAATATAAATCATTTTTACCAACAGTAAGGTGATCTCCTATCTCTGTTTGCTTCTGGGCTGGTTGTAAATTGAAGCGTTCAGACTCCCGAGACTGTTCGGCTACTCCCATAATTATAGCTGTAGAAAAAGCACTTTGTTAGACATTTTTAAGTCAAACACTAAGGCAAGGAGTGGGACAGCTGGCCGAGGAACTAAAAGCCCGTTATCAGTAGGAAAAAAAGAATATAGAGAGCCAATTAAAACTTGCGATATCCAGAGAGGTACGCTCAGCTTGCTGCCGCCACCGCCGCCATCTTCCCTGAGTCCTTCATGTGGCTTAGGCAGTAAATAAATAATTTATTTATTAAGGGAAGAGATCTAGACAGGGCTTCTAGTTTATCCTTGGTATTAACACTAATTTTACATCTTCATAAGAACATAAGAGAAGCCATGTTGGATCAGGCCAGTGGCCCATCCAGTCCAACACTCTGTGTCACACAGTGGCCAATATATATATATATATATATATATATATATATATATATATATATATATATATATATATATATATATATATATATATATATATATATATATATATATATATATATACACACACGCACACACTGTGGCTAATAGCCACTGATGGACCTCTGCTCCATATTTTTATCTAACCCCCTCTTGAAGCTGGCTATGCTTGTAGCTGCCACCACCTCCTGTGGCAGTGAATTCCACATGTTAATCACCCTTTGGGCGAAGAAGTACTTGCTTTTATCTGTTTTAACCTGACTGCTCAGCAATTTCATCGAATGCCCACGAGTTCTTGTATTGTGAGAAAGGGAGAAAAATACTTCTTTCTCTACTTTCTGCATCCCATACATTATCTTGTAAACTTCTATCATGTCACCCCACAGTCGACGTTTCTCCAAGCTAAAGAGTCCCAAGTGTTTTAACCTTGCTTCATAGGGAAAATGTTCCAACCCTTTAATCATTCTAGTTGCCCTTTTCTGCACTTTTTCCAATGCTGTAGTATCCTTTTTGAGGTGTGGTGACCAAAGCTGTACACAGTATTCCAAATGAGACCGCACTATCGATTTATACAGGGGCATTATGATACTGGCTGATTTGTTTTCAATTCCCTTCCTAATAATTCCTAGCATGGTGTTGGCCTTTTTTATTGCAATCACACACTGTCTTGACATTTTCTGTGAGTTATCTACCACGACCCCAAGATCTCTCTCTTGGTCAGTCTCTGCCAGTTCACACCCCATCAACTTGTATTTGTCGCTGGAATTCTTGACCCCAATGTGCATTACTTTGCACTTGGCCACATTAAACCTCATCTGCCACGTTGACGCCCACTCACCCAGCCTCAACAGATCCCTTTGGAGTTCCTCACAATCCTCTCTGGTTCTCACCACCCTGAACAATTTAGTGTCATCCGCAAACTTGGCCACTTCACTGCTTACTCCCAACTCCAAATCATTGATGAACAAGTTAAAGAGCATGGGACCCAGTACCGAGCCCTGCGGCACCCCACTGCTTACTGTCCTCCACTGCGAAGACTGCCCATTTCAGCATCAGTGTCTTAAAGTCTGTATTTGTATTTTATGTATATTTTAGGTGGTATCATATTTTAGTGTCTAATAATTATTGTATATTTATATCACCTTTTATTGGTTATGAAATGGACTTTTATGAATTGTTTGCTGGTCTATGACTGTTATAAATAAATAAATAAATAAAATATTTTAAGTGTGGGTTGTATGTATATTTCTATTTTATGTACATTATAATATGCCATGCACACGGCATAACGGCATAAAAATGGCAACCCAAAACATTCTTAAGAGAAACGAACAAATCAGGAATGCCCTCAGTCAAAGGGGCCAAAATGAAAAGGGTCCCAAACAACATTTCCTCTAAGCAAAAATTCTACTTTGTGAGCTGCTGGTGTGAAAGTCAGGAGCTCCTGCACCAATTAGCTTGCTCTGGAGCCATTTTGTCTGAGCGGAGACAAAAATGTTTCAGCTGGAGGCTAAAAAACCGTAAGTTAGCTCACATTAACTCAGCTTAGAGGGAACATTGGCCCCAAGGATATCACACAGAAACACGCAAGGGGTCTGGAGACCAAGTCCTGTGAGGAAAGGTTGAAGGAACTGGGGATGTTTAGCCTGGAGAGGAGGCGGCTGAGAGGTGATAGGATCACCATCTTCAAGTACTTGAAGGGCTGTCATCTAGAGTATGGTGTGGAATTGTTTTCTGTGGCCCCGGAAGGTAGGACCAGAACGAATGGGTTGAAATTAAATCAAAAGAGTTTCCAGCTCGACATGAGGAAGAACTTCCTGACCGTTAGAGCAGTTCCTCAGTGGAACAGGCTTCCTCGGGAGGTGGTGGGCTCTCCTTCCTTGGAGGTTTTTATGCAGAGGCTAGAGGGCCATCTGACAGCAATGAAGATCCTGTGAATTTAGGGGAAGGTATTTGTGAGTTTAGTTGTTCCTCAGTGGAACAGGCTTCCTCGGGAAGTGGTGGGCTCTCCTTCCTTGGAGGTTTTGAAACAAAGGCTAGATGGCCACCTTGCAGCAATGAAGATCCTGTGAATTTAGGGGAAGGTATTTGTGAGTTTAGTTGTTCCTCAGTGGAACAGGCTTCCTCAGGAGGTAGTGGGCTCTCCTTCCTTGGAGGTTTTTAAACAGAGGCTAGATGGCCCTCTGACAGCCATCACAATACAATACAAGAACTCGTGGGCATTCAATGAAATTGCTGAGCAGACAGGTTAAAACGGATAAAAGGAAGTACTTCTTCACCGAAAGGGTGATTAACATGTGGAATTCACTGCCACAGGAGGTGGTGGCGGCCACAAGTATAGCCACCTTCAAGAAGGGTTTAGATAAAAATATGGAGCACAGGTCCATCAGTGGCTATTAACCACAGTGTATGTGTGTATATAAAATTTTTTGCCACTGTGTGACACAGAGTGTTGGACTTGATGGGCCGTTGGCCTGATCCAACATGGCTTCTCTTATGTTCTTATGTTCTTAAGATCCTGTGAATTTAGGGAGAGGCGTTTGTGAGTTCCCTGCATTGTGCAGGGGGTTGGACTAGATGATACTGGAGGTCCCTTCCAACTCCATGATTCTATGATTCTAAGTATTTTATTTATTTATTTTCGTAAATTTATAGTCCGCCCTTTCCCGTGATGGGCTCAGGGTTGATTCTAACATACTCAGGGCTTATTTTGAGCAGGAACGCAGTTCTGGCTAGCTTGGCATCAGCGGGTGTGGCCTAATATGCAAATTAGTATCTGCTGAGGTTTTTCTAAAAAAAACACCTGTATGAAACAATGGTGATGTCAGGGGGTGTGGCCTAATATGCAAGTAAATTCCTGCTGGGCTTTTTTCTATTAAAAAAAGCCCTGAACATAATAAAACCATTAAAACCAACGATAAAACATCAGTACGGTTAAACAATTAAAACCACAGATCAGAATTAATCTAGGACGTCCTGGATGGTGGCAGCACACAAGGCATAATAATCGCAGGCAACTTAGATTGCCCAAAGATGTCCGCAGTATCAGCCCCAGTAAAGGTGGCAATCATTGCTGGGAGGCTAGTTAAATGGTATAATAATAATAATAATAATAATAATAATAATAATAATAATAATAATAATAATAATAATAATAATAATAATAATAATAATAATAATAATAAGAAGAAGAAGAAGAAGAAGAAGAAGAAGAAGAAGAAGAAGAAGAAGAAGAAGAAGAAGAAGAAGAAGAAGAAGAAGAAGAAGAAGAAGAAGAAGAAGAAGAAGAAGAAGAAGAAGAAGATATTGGATTTATATCCCGTCCTCCACTCCAAAGAGTCTCAGAGCGGCTCACAATCTCTTTACCTTCCTCCCAGCAATCATTGCTGGGAGGCTAGTTAGATGGTATAATAAGATGAGAAGAAGAAGAAGAAGAAGAAGAAGAAGAAGAAGAAGAAGAAGAAGAAGAAGAAGAAGAAGAAGAAGAAGAAGAAGAAGAAGAAGAAGAAGAAGATGATGATGATATTGGATTTATATCCCATCCTCCACTCCAAAGAGTCTCAGAGCGGCTCACAATCTCTTTACCTTCCTCCCCAATCTCTTTGCCTTCCACAACAGACACCCTGTGAGGTAGATGAAGATATTGGATTTATATCCCGCCCTCCACTTCGAAGAGTCTCAGAGCGGCACACAATCTCTTTCCCTTCCTCCCCCACAACAGACACCCTGTGAGGTGGGTGGGGCTGAGAGAGCTCTCAAAGCAGCTCCTCTTTCAAGGACAACGTCTGCCAGAGCTATGGCTGACCCAAGGCCATTCCAGCAGGTCTGAGTGGAGGAGTGGGGAATCAAACCCGGTTCTCCCAGATAAAAGTCCACACACTTCACCACTACACCGCACTGGATCTCCAGTTTGGGCACCCGCTTGCCTCAACCATAGGCCTGGCGGAACAGCTCCGTTTTACAGGCCCTCCGAATGGTAAGAATAAAGGAAAATGGGCATGGTGATATATTCCCCACCCCACCATTGATCGCAGGGGTGGGGCTGGTAGCCTCACCTTCAACTGAGCACCCAGCAAATTTAATTTTTCTTGAGTCATGGATACAGCACAGGAGTGCTGAGGCAGCCGTACCCTTGCTGAGGGGAGGCCACCAAGGGTCAATTTGTGTGGGCAAAAAAGGTCATGAGAACGTGCTCTCCCTCAACAGGCTGCCTCATTGCTCACGAGAAGGCCCCGTTTCTGTTTTCAGGGCTGGATTCCACAGATCCAATCCCGTGAGGGCAGTGCATTCCCACTGGCGCAAAAGGCCCCTCCCCCAATGCAAAAATCTCAGAGTCTCAGAGCAGCCTACAATCTCCTTTCCCTTTCTCCCCCACAATGGACACCCTGTGAGGTGGGTGGGGCTGAGAGGGCTCTCCCAGCAGCTGCCCTTTTAAGGACAGTCTCAGAGTGGCCTACAATCTCCTTTCCCTTCCTATCTCACAACAGACACCCTGTAAAGTGGGTGGGGCTGGAGAGGGCTCTCACAGCAGCTGCCCTTCCAAGGACAGAGTCTCAGAGCGGCCTACAATCTCCTTTCCTTTCCTCCCCCACAACAGGCACCCTGTGAGGTGGGTGGGGCTGAGAGGGCTCTCACAGCAGCTGCCCTTCCAAGGACAGAGTCTCAGAGCGGCCTACAATCTCCTTTTCCTTTCTCCCCCACAATGGACACCCTGGAGAGCAGGGGAGGGATGGTGGCTCAGTGGCAGAGCATCTGCTTGGGAAGCAGAAGGTCCCATGTTCAATCCCTGGTATCTCCAAAGAAGGGCCCGGGCAAATAGGTGTATAAAACCTCAGCTTGAGACCCTGGAGAGCCGCTGCCAGTCTGAGAAGACAATACTGACTTTGATGGACCAAGCGTCTGATTCAGTATAAGGCAGCTTCATATGTTCATATGTTGACCACATTAAACAGAATGAATTAATGAATTGCCTGCCTGCCTTCCTTCCTTCCTTGTGGCTCTCAGACATCTGACGTCAATGTTTTGCAGCTCTCAAACATCTGACATCTATGTTAAGCAAGTCTGGCCACTCCCTGCCCTATGCGAATCAGTCTCCATAGGGATTAACGGAGAGCCCAGCAGACATTTCCCTTCCCTCCCCCACCCGGCTTGTCGATGACTCTGAAGTGGGGGGAAGGCCTCCAAACCAGGGGATTAGGACTGCCAGTCCCCAGGTGGGGGCAGGACATCCCCCAGTTTGGAGGCCCTCCCCCCACTTCAGGGTCTTGAGAAAACAGAAGGGGGAAATAGCTGCTGGGCACTCCATCATGCCCTACGCAGACCAATTCCCACAGGGCAGGGGTGGCCAACGGTAGCTCTCCAGATGTTTTTTGCCCACAACTCCCATCAGTCCCAGCTAGCGTGGCCAATGGCTGGGGCTGATGGGAGTTGTAGGCAAAAAAAAAACCATCTGGAGAGCTACCGTTGGCCACCCCTGCCATAGGGAATCATGGAGAATTGATCTGTGGGTATCTGGGACTCAGGAGAAGCTGTTGTTTGAGGTAGAAGCACCCAATTTGCTGCATAGCATCCGATGCCTCTCCTCAAAACACCCTAGAGGTTTCAAAAAGATTGGACCGGGGGGTTCCAATTCTATGAGCCCCCAAAGAAGGTGCCCTGCCCTTTATTATTTCCAAAGGAGGGAAAGCATTTAAAAGGCGTGCGGTGCCTTTAAATGTGATGGCCAGAACTCCCTTTGGAGTTCAGTTATGCTTGATCCTGGCTCCACCCCCGATATCTGCTGGCTCCACCCCCACAGTCTCCTGCAACCACCCTCAAAGTCCCCAGATATTTCTTGAATTTGACTTGGCAACCTTATTCTATTCCCTGCCTCTTTTCCTTCCTCTTTCCCAGTTTCCTCTCAGCATTTGTCCCAACCTTCTGGGCCACTGGCGGCCCCGTGACGCAGAGCGGTAAAGCAGCAGTGCTGCAGTACTGTAGTCTGAGCTCTCTGCTCATGACCTGAGTTCAATCCCAGCAGAAGCTGGATTCAGGTAGCCGGCCTGAGGTTGACTCAGCCTTCCATCCCTCCGAGGTCAGTCAAAGGAGTCCCCGGCTTGCTGGGGGGAAAGTGGAGAGGACTGGGGGAGGCGATGGCAAACCACCCCGTCAAAAGTCTGCCGTGAAAACCGTTGTGAAAGCAACGTCACCCCAGAGTCGGAAACGACTGGTGCTTGCACAGGGGGCTACCTTTACCTTAGAGGGGCACCAAAGAAGAGGTACAAGGACTCCTTGAAGAAATCCCTTGGCACCTGTCGCATCAACCATCACCAGTGGTCTGACCTAGCCTCAGATCGCAAAGCATGGAGGCACACCATCCACCAGGCTGTCTCTTCCTTTGAGAACGCACGCATAGCTGGTCTTGAGGACAAAAGGAGATTGAGGAAGAATCGCACTGCTACAGCACCAACCCCAAATCAGACTTTTCCCTGCAGCCACTGTGGCCGGACCTGCCTGTCCTGCATTGGTCTTGTCAGCCACCAGCGAGCCTGCAGCAGACGTGGACTATTGCACCCTTCTTAAATCTTCGTTCGCGAAGCCAAGCCGAGAGAGAGAGAATTTGATTTGCAAAGGATTTAAGTGTGCGGTCCCTTTAAATTAGGGTTGCCAATCCCCGGGGGGGGGGGGAGCAGGGGATCCCGCGGTTTGAACGCCCTCCACCCAGTCCAGGGTCATCAGAAAGCAGGGGGAGGAGAGGGAAGTGTCTGCAGGGCGCTCCGTTCTTCCCTAGGGAGTCCGATTCCCATTGGAAAGAACGGAGGATTGATCCACGGGCATGTGGGGTTCTTGGAGGGCTGTTCTTTGAGATAGAAGCACCACATTTTCAGCATAGATTCCAGTGCCTCTCCCCAAAATACCACCCGGGTTTCAAGAAGATTGGACCAGGGGGTCCAATTCTACCAGCCCCCAAAGAAGTTGCCCCTATCCTTCATTCTTTCCTAGGAAAGGAAGGCATTCTAAAAGGTGTGCGGTCCCTTTCAATGGGGTGGCCGGAACTCCCTTCGGAGTTCCGTGATGCTTGTCAGCTCCTGGCTCCGCCCCCAATGTCTCCTGCCTCCGCCCCCAAAGCCTCCCCGCTCCGCCCCCAAAGTCCCCAGATATTTCTCGAGTTGGACCTGACCACCCTAAGCTTGCAACCCTCCCCCTCCCATCACCCCCGAAAGTTGCAGCCTTGTCGAGGAAAAGACAGAGGGGGAGGGGAGCTGAGGCGGGCAGTGGGGAAGGGCCGGTTGCCCAGGCTGCAGAGCAGAGATTCCAGGCCTCCCCCTTCGGAGATTAGCCTGGCTGGAATCTGGCTTGGCAACGGCAGCCGCCTTTGTGTTGCAAACTGCCGGGAGAAAAGCCCCAAAGCCGGTATTGTCGGGCCCCAACGCTCACCACATGGTCCGCTTGCAGTGACGACAGGCTGACGAGGGGTCCCAGCTGCAGGCTTGCCCTACGGGGCCAGGAGGCTGGCCAGATGGGTCCCAAGGCTAGCAGGAGGGAGAAGGCTGGACCCTCCAGGCCTGCAAGCCCTCCCTGTTGCCCATCTCCACCTCCCTCCCTCCTCCTTGACCCAGAGAACTTGGCCTTCTGCTTCTTCCCTATGACCATCTCGTAAGAACCTGGGAAGAGCCCTGCTGGGTCAGACCAGGGGTCCATCTAGTCCAGCCTCCTGTCTCACACAGTGGCCAGCCAGTTCCTCTGAAGGGCCAACAACAAGGCACAGAGGCTGAGGCCTTCATAAGAACACCAGAAGAGCCCTGCTGGATCAGACCAGTGAAGGTCCATCTAGTCCAGCCTCCTTTCTCACACAGTGGCCAGCCAGTTCCTCTGAAGGGCCAACAACAGGGCAGAGAGGATGAGGCCTTCATAAGAACACCAGAAGAGCCATGCTGGGTCAGACCAGTGAAGGTCCATCTAGTCCAGCCTCCTTTCTCACACAGTGGCCAACCAGTTCCTCTGAAGGGCCAACAACAGGGCAGAGAGGATGAGGCCTTCATAAGAACACTAGAAGAGCCGTGCTGGGTCAGACCACTGAGGGTCCCTCTAGTCCAGCATCCTGTCTCACACAGTGGCCAGCCAGTTCCTCTGAAGGGCCAACAACAGGGCATAGAGGTCTCATAAGACCATCAGAAGAGCCCTGCTGGATCAGACCAGGGGTCCATCTAATCCAGCATCCTGTCTCACACAGTGGCCAACCAGTTCCTCTGGAGGGCCAACAACAGGGCATAGAGGCCGAGGCCTTCATAAGACCATCAGAAGAGCCCTGCTGGATCAGACCAGGGGTCCATCTAGTCCAGTATCCTTTCTCACACAGTGGCCAACCAGTTCCTCTGGAGGGCCAACAACAGGGCATAGAGGCCGAGGCCTTTCATAAGACCATCAGAAGAGCCCTGCTGGATCAGACCAGGGGTCCATCTAGTCCAGCATCCTGTCTCACACAGTGGCCAGTCAGTTCCTCTGGAAGTCCAACCACAGGACACAGACACTGAGGCCTCCCCCTGATGTTGCTTCATGACTCTGGAATTCAGAGACTGACTGCCTCTGAACTTGGTGGTTCTCTCAGTCAGGCTTCTGAGTAGAGTTGCCAGATCCAGCTTGGGAAACTCCTGGAGATCTGGGGTTGGAGCCTTGGTGGGACAGGGACCTCAATGGGGAACAATGCCCTGAGTCCACCCTCCAAAGCATCCATTTCCTCCTGGGGAACTGACCCCCAAAGTCTGGAGGTGAGCTGTATTTTAGAGGGATCCTCAGATCCCACCTGGAGTTTGGCATCTTTACTTCCAATTGAGAAGAAGAAGAAGGGAGGGAGGGACGGTGGCTCAGAGGTAGAGCATCTGCTTGGGAAGCAGAAGGTCCCAGGTTCAATCCCTGGCATCTCCAAAAAAGGGTCCAGGCAAATAGGTGTGAAAAACCTCAGCTTGAGACCCTGGAGAGCCGCTGCCAGACTGAGAAGGCAATACTGACTTTGATGGACCAAAGGTCTGATTCAGTAGAAGGCAGCTTCATATGTTCATATGTTCAAGAAGAAGAAGATGATAATGACATTGGATTTTTTATCCCACCCTCCACTCCGATTCTCAGAGCAGCTCACAATTTCCTTTATCTTCCTCCCCCACAACAGACACCCTGTGAGGTGGGTGGGGCTGAGAGGACTCTCACAGCAGCTGCCCTTTCAAGGACAACCTCTGCCAGGGCTATGGCTGACACATTCCAGCAGCTGCAAGTGGAGGAGTGGGGAATCAAACCCGGTTCCCCAAGATAAAAGTCTGCATGCTTCACCGCTACACCAAACTTATGTGAAGCCAGGACTTTTTTTGTAGCAGGAACTCCGTTGCATATTAGGCCACGCCCCCACGATGTAGCCAATCCTCCAAGAGTTTACAGTAGGCCCTATGAAAAGAGCCTTGTAAGCTCCAGGAGCATTGGCCACATCAGGGGTGTGTGGCCTAATATGCAAAGGAGTTCCTGCTACGAAAAGAACCCTGTGCAAAAGTAGATTGGCTGTGCAGATTTTTTTACCGTATTGCTTCCACAGTGTGAGGTTCTGTTAAATCCATGCTAAGCTGATCAATGATTTATGTTTTATGCTCCAGCTGGCTGTTCAGCGGGTCCGAATGAACACCTTTTCCCTGTTCTGTGCTTTCATTGGTCGTTTTCGCACTTACCTTATTCCGGAGTGACGTCCCTCTTCACCGCACAGCGTCTGCGCAGATTTCGCACTACTTGCTCCGCAGAACCTGGAAGTCCCGCAGCTTTTGCGTCGCAAATGTAAACTGGTTTTTGGCGGTTTACATTTGCGACGCAAAAGCCGCAGGACTTCCGGGTTCTGCGGAGCAAGAAGTGCGAAATCCGCGCAGACGCTGTGCGGTGAAGAGGGACGTCGCTCCGGAATAAGGTTAGAGCCCCGTGGCGTAGAGTGTTAAAGCTGCAGTACTGCAGTTCTAAGCTGTGCTCACGACCTGAGTTCGATCCCCAGCAGAAGTTGGGGTTTCAGGTAGCCGGCTTGAGGTTGACTCAGCCTTCCATCCTTCCGAGGTCAGTAAAATGAGTACTCAGCTTGCTGGGGAGGAAGTGTAGATGACTGGGGAAGGCAATGGCAAACCACCTTGTTAAAAGTCTGCCGTGAAAACGTCGTGAAAGCAACGTCACCCCAGAGTCGGAAACGCCTGGTGCTTGCACAGGGGACCTTTCCTTTTTTCCTTGCTGCACACATGAAAAATCTTGGCGCTCTCATAGACATTGCTCTTTTTTCATAGACATTGCTACTTTTTCTGTAGCGGGAACTCCTTTGCACATTAGGCCATGTACCCCTGATGTAGTCAATCCTCCAACAAGCGTAGACAGCTTCAAGAGGGGATTGGCTAAGCCTATGGAGCAGAGGTCCATCAGTGGCTATTAGGCACAGCTTATTGTTGGAACTCTCTGTCTGGGGCAGTGATGCTCTGTATTCTTGGTGCTTGGGGGTGGGGGTTGTGGGAGGACTTGCAGTGTCCTGGCCCCACTGGTGGACCTTCTGACGGCACCTGGGTAATTTTGGCCACAGTGTGACACAGAGTGTTGGACTAGATGGGCCATTGGCCTGATCCAACATGGCTTCTCTTATGTGTGACAGAGTGTTGGACTGGGTGGGCCATTGGCCTGATCCAACATGGCTTCTCTTATGTTCTTAATTCTTTTTCTTAATTGTAGAAAAAGGAGAAGACTGCAGTTTTATACCCCACCCTTCTCTCTGAATCAGAGACACACAGAGGCCTATATCTTCTCCCCCCAGAACAGATACCCTGTGAGGTGGGTGGGGCTGGAGATGGCTCTCACAGCAGCTGCCCTTTCAAGGACAACTCCTGCCAGAGCTATGGCTGACCCAAGGCCATGCCAGCAGCTGCGAGTGGAGGAGTGGGGAATCAAACCCGGTTCTCCCAGAGAAGAGTCCGCACACTTAACCTCTACACCAGACTGGCTCTCCATTGACGGGAGCTCATCGCCTCCCTCGTAGCTGATTCCACTACTGAATTACCCTTAATTTTAAAGAAATCCCTAATATCCAGCTGCTACCTTCCCACCCATAATTTAAACCAATTGTTGCAAGTCCGCTCCTCTGCCACCCACAGGACCGTCTCCCTGCTCTCTTCTAGGAGAGAGCAATCCTGTCCCATCTCAACCTCCTCCAGACTGAACATTCCTGAGCCCCTCAGCCTTTCCTTGTAGGACTTGGTCTGAAGGTAACACCAGGGTTAGACTACTGTAATTCACCTTCTGTGGGGCTGCCCTTGAAGACTGTTCAGAAGCAACTTGGCAGAAAGTACAACCGCAGGAGTCTTTAGTGAGACTCTCTGAAACAGAAACAGACCAACGGTGCTGCTCCAGTTAACCAGTCTTCCAGTTTGTTTCCCGGATGTTGTGCTGATTTCTGACATCATAGAATCCTAGAGTTGGAAGGGACCTCCAGGGTCATCTAGTCCAACCCCCAGCACAATGCAGGAAACTCACAAACACTGCCCCCTAAATTCACAGGATCCTCATTGCTGTCAGAGGGCCCTCCAGCCTCTGTTTAAAAACCTCCAAGGAAGGAGAGCTCCCGATGAAGCCTGTTCCACTGAGGAACCGCTCTAAACTCACAGATACCTCCCCCTAAATTCACAGGATCCTCATTGCTGTCAGATGGCCATCTAGCCTCTGTTTAAAAACCTCCAAAGAAGGAAAGCCCACCACCTCCCGAGGAAGCCTGTTCCACTGAGGAACCACACTAAACTCACAAACACCTCCCCCTAAATTGACAGGATCCTCAATGCTGTCAGACGGCCATCTAGCCTCTGTTTAAAAATCTCCAAGGAAGGAGAGCCCACCACTTCCCGAGGAAGCCTGTTCCACTGAGGAACCGCTCTAACCGTCAGGAAGTTCTTCCTAATGTTGAGCCGGAAACTCTTTTGATTTCATTGCAACCCATTGGTTCTGGTCCTACCTTCCGGGGCCACAGAAAACAATTCCACTCCATCCTCTATATCAGGAGTCCCCAACCCCCGGGCTGTGGACCAGTATCAGTCCGTGGCCTGTTAGCAACTGGGCTGGGAGTTGTATAATTATTTTATTATATATTACAATGTAGTAATAAGAAGAAGATGATGACGACATTGGATTTATATCCTGCCCTCCACTCTGAATCTCAGAGTGCCTCACAATCTCCTATACCTTCCTCCCCCACAACAGACACCCTGTGAAGTTGGTGGGGCTGAGCGAGCTCTCCCAGAAGCTGCCCTTTCAAGGACAACTCCTGCGAGAGCTATGGCTGACCCAAGGCCATTCCAGCAGCTGTAAGTGGAGGAGTGGGGAATCAAACCCGGTTCTCCGAGGTAAGAGTCTGCACACTTCACCACACCAAACTAATAGAAATAAAGTGCACTATTGTATCATCCTGAAACCATCCCCCCACCCCTCCACCCCGGTCCATGGAAAAATTGTCTTCTACAAAACCAGTCCCTGGTGCCAAAAAGGTTGATGACCACTGCTCTATATGACAGCTCTTCAAGTACTTGAAGATGGTGATCCTATCAGCAGTCTCCTCTCCAGGCTAAACATGCCCAGTTCCTTCAGCCTTTCCTCATAGGACTTGGTCTCCAGACCCCTCTCTAGGCTAAATATGAATATAAATTTTAACCCGTTGGTTCTGGTCCTACCTTCTGCGGCCATAGAAAACAATTCCACACCCTCCTCTCTAGGACAGCCCTTCAAGTTCTTGAAGATGGCGTTCCTATCACCTCTCAGCTGCCTCCTCTCCAGTCTAAACATGCCCAGTTCCTTCAAGCTTTCCTCATAAGACTTGGTCTCCAGACCCCTCTCCAGGCTAAATATAAATATAAATTTCAACCCGTTGGTTCTGGTCCTACCTTCCGGGGCCACAGAAAACAATTCCACACCCTCCTCAATAGGACTCCCCTTCAAGTACTTGAAGATAGTGATAATCTCACCTCTCAGCCGCCTCCTCTCCAGGCTAAACATGCCCAGCTCCTTCAACCTTTTCTCATAGGACTTGGGTCTCCAGACCCCTCACCATCTTTGTCGCCCTCCTCTGGACCTGTTCCAACTTGTCTCTATCCTTCTTAAAATGTGGTGCCCAAAACATCGAAAGCTCCTCATGGGTTGGGTCCAGACCAAGTACTTAATGAATCACTTTGGCTTCAGGGTTGCCAATTCTGGGTTGGGAATACCCTGGAGACGTGTGGGTTGAGCCTGGGGTGGGTTGGGCTCAGGAGGGGAGAGATCTCAGTGGTGTATAATGACCTAAGAGTCCACCTTCCATTTTCTTGAGAGCCAGTTTGGTGTCATGGTGAACAGTGTTCCCTCTAAGCTCATTCAACCGGAGGACATTCAACCGGTGCTGAGAGAGCTGCCTATTGTGTACCGAATCCGCTTCAAAGTGTTGGTGTTGACCTTTAAAGCCCTACATGGTCAAGGACCTGTCTATCTAAGGGACCGCCTTTCCCCATATATACCCCAGAGGGCACTGCGTTCAGGGAGTCAACATCTGTTATCCATCCCTGGACCAAGGGAGGTCAGATTATGCTCTACACGGGCCAAGGCCTTCTCTGTGGCAGCCCCTAATCTATGGAACGGACTCGCAGAGGCCACGAGAGCCCTGCGGGATCTCTCTCAATTCCGCAGGGCCTGTAAAACCGACCTTTTCCGGCAGGCCTACAGTAACTAATGTGTGAGGAGCTGCCACTAGTATGTCGCTGAATATTACCATCCGTCTGTAGGACACCTAATAGAGCTATACAGAGAATTAAGAACTATAATGAAGCTGGACCGCCTATGTAAGAAATGTTATAGCACCATTTTTAAGGTTTTAAATTATAAATTTGTAGAGTACTGGGGTCGGCGCAGTAAGAGACCAGAGTCGGAGAGTGATTTCAGCAAGCTTTACTTCAGGAACACACACACAACACACAGAGCTCTGTTCAAACTTCCCGCTCCTTTATACAATTCTTGCCCCCTTCTGATTGGTCCTTAACTATCTACATGGATTGGCTATTTACAGGTCCCTAAGGGCCTATCAGGGTACAGTATGAGCCTGGATGTTGATTGGCTACTTATGTTTCAATCCTTCCCCTGATTGGGCACGCTTAGGCTTTCTCTGGAACCCTGGTGTGGAGTTCAAGCTCTGGCTTGTTCGGCTTCCCTCCAAAAGTAACAGTTCCCTCCAAAAGTAACAGTTCTCCCATTTGAGCCTAGGATACAACAAAATTGTTATATGCTCATGCTACTCAGATCAAAGGTTTGCTCAGTTTTACTATTCTATCCTTGTACCGTTTTACATTCTAAACCACTGGCCGACCGGATAATTTTACTTCACTGTCATTGGTTCTTAAATCTGTACCCTGTTGCATTCTGGGCCACTGCCTACCAGCTCTGTATGGCTCTGCTCAGCTCTGTATGGCTTTGCTCCCTGTGTCAGATTCCTCGTCTGATGAAGCGTGCTTAAGAGCGCACGAAAGCTGACGTTCGAAATAAAAATTGGTTGGTCTTCAAGGTGCCCCTTGACTCCTGCTTTGTTCAACTGCTGCAGACCAACACGGCTGCCCGCTTGGATCTATACCCCAGAGAGTACTGCGTTCAGGAAGTCAACATCTGTTATCCATCCCCAGACCAAGGGAGGCCAGATTATGCTCAACACGGGTGAAGGCCTTCTCTGTGGCAGCCCCTAATCTATGGAACGCACTTCCAAAGGCCGCGAGAGCCCTGCGGGATCTCTGCCAATTCTGCAGGGCCTGTAAAACGGACCTTTTCCGGCAGGCCTACAATAACTAATGCGTGAGGAGCTGCCACTAGTATGTCACTGAATATTACCATCCATCTATAAGACACCCAACAGAGGAATGCAGTGAATTAAGAACTATAATGAAGCTGCTGTGAGAGCCCTCTCCAGCCCCACCCACCTCACAGGGTGTCTGTTGTGGGGGAGGAAGGGAAAGGAGACTCTGTCCTTGGGAGGGCAGCTGCTGGGAGAGTCCTCTCAGCCCCACCTGCCTCACAGGGGTCTGTTGTGGGGGAGGAAGGGAAAAGAGATTGCAGGCCGCTCTGAGACTCTGTCCTTGGAAGGGCAGCTGCTGTGAGAGCCCTCTCAGCCCCACCTGCCTCACAGGGGTCTGTTGTGGGGGAGGAAGGGAAAGGAGATTTCAGGCCACTCTGAGACTCTGTCCCTGGAAGGGCAGCTGCTGTGAGAGCCCTCTCCAGCCCCACCCACCTCACAGGGTGTCTGTTGTGGGGGAGGAAGGGAAAGGAGATTGTGAGCCGCTCTGAGACTCTTCGGAGTGGAGGGCAGGATATAAATCCAGTATCTTCATCTACCTCACAGGGTGTCTGTTGTGGGGCGGGGGGAAGGGAAAGGAGATTGTGAGCCGCTCTGAGACTCTTCGGAGTGGAGGGCGGGATATAAATCCAATATCTTCATCTACCTCACAGGGTGTCTGTTGTGGGGGAGGAAGGGAAAGGAGATTGTGAACCGCTCTGAGACTCTTCGGAGTGGAGGGAGGGATATAAATCCAGTATCTTCTTCTTCTTAGACCGCCTTGTAAGAAATTTTATAGCACCATTTTTAAGTTTTAAATTTATAAATCGTTTATATGTGTTTTGCTTTTTAAAAATCGTACGGTATTGTTCATGCTGTGTTATGATTGTGAGCCACCCAGAGTCTATGCGTGGAGTGGGCGGCATACAAATTTAAGGTAAATAAGTAAGCTGAGTCCGCGTGAGCCAGCTCACGGTGGGGTTTAGCCTCCAGCTCACACATTTTTTGTCTTCGCGCAGGAGAAATGGCCCCAGAGCACGCTAATTGATGCAAGAGCTCACTTTTTAAATATATATATATATATATGATAAGTTTATTTTAGAAATTCTAAGTTATACAGAACTTCGTTGGGTGCAGTCGTATCGAGTAGATTAATTCCATATATAACAAAATTCTACTGCGCACAAAGTACTGTGGTATATATAACATTGTAGAACATCTTATTTAGCATTTAAGATAACATCCAGCGCACCAATCAATCAATCTATGGATAAATAAATAAATATCTTCTAAGGATACGTTAACTGGTCATTGGGCTAGAATTTTGACTCTTAAACTAGGAATAATGCCTTGCTCCATCCCAAGCCAAACAAAAGGGAATATTTAAGTACAAAGAGAAAGAAGGGACAGCGTAAGTTAGAACGAATTATAGTGAGAGAAACTGAAGGTAAGTTGTGTTAATAGGTAAGATGTTTTTAGATTCAGTATATTTCAGAAATGGAAGCCATTTTTCTTCAAAAGCTGTGACCTTGGAGTAAATGTCAGAGAAGGAAAGTTGTGCCGTGATTTTCTTCATTATTAAAATGTCCCAGATTTTTGTAAACCAGAGTTCAAGTGATGGTAAGGGGTTGGATTTCCATAGAGATGCTATAGCCGTTTTAGCTAAGCACTACTTTACAACTTTAACACCAGTAGCTCACAAAGCAGTATTTTTGCTTGCAAGACTCTGCAGCTTAGAGGGGACATTGGTGGTGAAGTGTGTGGACTCTTTTCAGAGAGAGCCGGGTTTGATTCCCCACTCCACCCCTTGCAGCTGCTGGAATGGCCTTGGGTCAGCCACAGCTCTCGTAGGAGTTGTCCTCGAAAGGGCAGCTGCTGGGAGAGCTCTCTCAGCCCCACCCACCTCACAGGGTGTCTGTTGTGGGGGAGGAAGGGAAAGGAGATTGTGAGCTGCTCTGAGACTCTGTCCTTGAAAGGGCAGCTGCTGGGAGAGCCCCCTCAGCCCCACCCACCTCACAGGGTGTCTGTTGTGGGGGAGGAAGGGAAAGGAGATTGTGAGCTGCTCTGAGACTCTGTCCTTGAAAGGGCAGCTGCTGGGAGAGCCCCCTCAGCCCCACCCACCTCACAGGGTGTCTTTTGTGGGGGAGGGAGGTAAAAGGAGATTGTGAGCTGCTCTGAGACGGAGATTCAGAGCGTAGAGCAGGATATAAATCCAATCTTCTTCTTCTTCTCCAGGAGAACTTATCTGTGTTGTCTGACGATCGCTTTCCATTGGGGATGCCAGCCTCCAGGGGATCCCCTGGAATTCCAGCTCATCTTGACTACAGAGATCAGTTCCCCTGGAGAAAATGGCAGCTTTGGTGGAGTCTATAGCATTATACCCTACTAAGGTCTATGTGATGCAATGTCTCTTTAAGATTCCTTTGTCTTAATTAACCCACCTGTGGCTTGTTAATGTAGATATTTTATCAGCATGCTTTGCATACCTTACTTTGTTTCCTATTCATTATCAGCGGGCTTCATGTGCCTTACTTCGCTTCCTATATGTTTGGTTTGTCTGGCTGTTTTTTTCGGATTCCACAATAAACAGGCAAGTGTTTTGCTTATCCTGTTTTTTATCTAATTACTTGGTTGGACCCTTGGAGACGTTACTTGGTGTCAGCAGTGGGATTTTCTTTGACCCCCCCCCCCGCCTCCCTTTGTGTTTCATGGTAACATGGGTGAAAGGTGGGAAACCTGGGAGCAGGTGTTTCATTTCAATTTTGCAGCTGTTGGAGCTGAGGAGTTGTCTAAGAAACGGCAGCTTGGCGTTTTGTTGAGCTCTGTGGGAGAGGATGTTGTGTCTATCTCCAAGACGTTTTGTTTTTCCTGGTGGAGAGCCAGACGATGTCGACGTTGCGTTGGAGCAGTTTAAAAAAAAAAATTCGACACTCCTAGGAAAAATGTTGTATTTGAACGTTACTCATTTTGGGATTATTCGTGGAAGGAGGCAGAGGCTATTGAGCAGTTTGTGACTGTGCTCAAACCAAAAGCCGAAGGCTGTGAATTTGGTCTCACCAGGGCTTTTTTTGTAGCAGAAACTCCTTTGCCTATTAGGGCACCCACCCACCCCCCTGAGGCAGCCAATCCTCCTGGAGCTTCCAGTAGGCCCTGTACTTAGAGCCCTGTAAGGAATTCTAGCAGGACCTCCTTTGCATATTAGGCCACACACCCCTGATGTAGCCAATCCTCCTGGAGCTTACAGTAGGCCCTGTACTGAGAGCCCTGTAAGTAATTCTAGCAGGACCTCCTTTGCATATTAGGCCACACACCCCTGATGTAGCCAATCCTCCTGGAGCTTCCAGTAGGCCCTGTAAGGAATTCTAGCAGGACCTCCTTTGCATATTAGGCCACACCCCCTGATGCAGCCAATCCTCCTGGAGCTTACAGTAGGCCCTGTAAGGAATTCTAGCAGGACCTCCCTTGCATATTAGGCCACACCCCCTGATGCAGCCAATCCTCCTGGAGCTTCCAGTAGGCTCTGTACAAAGAGCCCTGTAAGGAATTCTAGCAGGACCTCCTTTGCATATTAGGCCACACACCCCTGATGTAGCCAGTCCTCCTGGAGCTTACAGTAGGCCCTGTACTATGAGCCTTGTAAGCTCTTGGAGGATTGGCTGCATCAGGGGTGTGTGAACATAAGAACATAAGAGAACATAAGAGAAGCCATGTTGGATTAGGCGCAGAGTGGTAAAGCAGCAGTACTGCAGTACTGTGGTCTGAACTCTCTGCTGACAACCTGAGTTCGATTCCCACAGAAGCTGGATTTAGGTAGCCAGCCCAAGGTTGACTCAGCTTTCCATCCTTCCAAGGTTGGTAAAATGAGTCTCCAGCTTTCTTGGGGGGGGGGGGTGTAAAAGACTGAGGAAGGCAATGGCAAACCACTCCGTTAAAAGTCTGCCGTGAAAATGTCGTGAAAGCAACGTCACCCCAGAGTCGGAAACGACTGGTGCTTGAACAGGGGACCTTTCATTTCCTTTCCATCCAGTCCAACACTCTGTGTCACACAGTGGCCAAAAACCCCAAGTGCCATCAAGAGGTCCATCTGTGGGGCCAGGACACTAGAAGACCTCCCACTAGGGTTGCCAAGTCCAATTCAAGAAATATCTGGGGACTTTGGGGGTGGAGCCAGGAGACTTTGGGGGTGGAGCCAGGAGACTTTGGGGGTGGAGCCAAGATCAAGGCTGTGACAAGCATAATTGAACTCCAACGGGAGTTCTGGCCATCACATTTAAAGGGACGGCACACCTTTTCAATGGCTTCCTTCATTAGGAAATAATGAAGGATAGGGGCACCTTCTTTTGGGGCTCATAAAATTGAACCCCCTGGTCCAATCATTTTAAAACTTGGGGGATATTTTGGGGAGAGGCACTAGATGCTGTACTGAAAATTTGGTGCCTCTACCTCAAAAAACAGGCCCCTCTCTAGAGCCCCAGATATCTGTGGATCAATTCTCCATTATTTTCTATGGGAATAAATCTCCATAGGGAATAACATAGTTCCCAGCAGACATTTCCCTCCCTTCCTCCCACTTTCTGACGACCCTGAAGTGGGGGGAGGGCCTCCAAACTGGGGATCCCCTGCCCCCACCTGGGGATTGGCAACCCTACACCAAGATACAGAGCATCACTGCCCCAGACAAAAGAACATAAGGGAATCCATGCTGGATCAGGCCAATGGCCCATCCAGTCCAACACTCTGTGTCACACATGAGAACATAAGAGAAGCCATGTTGGATCAGGCCAGTGGCCCATCCAGTCCAACACTCTGTGTCACACATGAGAACATAAGAGAAGCCATGTTGGATCAGGCCAGTGGCCCATCCAGTCCAACACTCTGTGTCACACATGAGAACATAAGAGAAGCCATGTTGGATCAGGCCAGTGGCCCATCCAGTCCAACACTCTGTGTCACACATGAGAACATAAGAGAAGCCATGTTGGATCAGGCCAGTGGCCCATCCAGTCCAACACTCTGTGTCACACATGAGAACATAAGAGAAGCCATGTTGGATCAGGCCAATGGCCCATCTAGTCCAACACTCTGTGTCACATAAGAACATAAGAGAAGCCATGTTGGATCAGGCCAGTGGCCCATCCAGTCCAACACTCTGTGTCACACATGAGAAGATAAGAGAAGCCATGTTGGATCAGGCCAGTGGCCCATCCAGTCCAACACTCTGTGTCACACATGAGAAGATAAGAGAAGCCATGTTGGATCAGGCCAGTGGCCCATCCAGTCCAACACTCTGTGTCACACATGAGAACATAAGAGAAGCCATGTTGGATCAGGCCAATGGCCCATCCAGTCCAACACTCTGTGTCACACAGTGGCCAAAAACCGCAAGTGCCATCAGGAGGTCCACCAGTGGGGCTAGAAGCCCTCCCACTGTGCCCCCCCCCCAAGCACCACATATAGACCAAGTGTGGCCTAATATGCCAAGGAGTTCCTCCTACAAAAAAAGCTCTGCGTCTCAGCTGAGGGAATGATTGGGGACAAGATTGCGTCCAGTGCAGCTGAAAAAGTTTTAGGAAAGGCTTTTAAAAGAACCCGGCCTTGCTCTCGAGAAGGCAGTTGAGATTGGTCGGTTGGCTGTCATGGCGTCAGAACAACTCCGTGAAGCATCCGCTGCTGATAAGGGCTTCCCTGAAGCTTGTGCAAAGGTTTTTGCACACGAGAAGGCAGGAGCAGAGCCTCTACAGGACTGCGCAAGGGGGGAGGGGCGGGGAGAGATGCGTTTGGTGTGGCAGTGCAAATAAACCTCAAAGCTGTTTAGCGTTTGGGAAAGCCTGCTTCAGGTGTGGAGAAGAAGGGCCACCACGCCCGATTCTGTTTGAATGCTGTAATTGGTAACAAGAGCTCCGCAGAGATGTCATGATGTGGAAGGATGTGCATGGCTTGTTCATTGGAGTGCTGTCTCCAGATGTCAAGGATTCTGTTGTAGCTCAGGCGCCGGGGTGGTACACCACACAGGCTTTTTTGTAGCAGGAACTCCTTTGCATACTAGGCCACACACCCCTGATGGAGCCAATCCTCCTGGAGTTTACGGGGCTCTAAGTACAGGGCCTACTGGAAGCTCCAGGAGGATTGGCTACATCAGGGGGGTGGGGCCTCATATGCAAAGGAGGTCCTGCTAGAATTCCTTACAGGGCTCTCAGTATAGGGCCTACTGGAAGCTGCAGGAGGATTGGCTGCATCAGGAGTGTGTGGCCTAATATGCAAAGGAGGTCCTGCTAGAATTCCTTACAGGGCTCTCAGTACAGGGCCTACTGGAAGCTCCAGGAGGATTGGCTGCATCAGGGGGTGTGGCCTAATATGCAAAGGAGGTCCTGCTAGAATTCCTTACAGGGCTCTCAGTACAGGGCCTACTGGAAGCTCCAGGAGGATTGGCTACATCAGGGGGTGTGGCCTAATATGCAAAGGAGGTCCTGCTAGAATTCCTTACAGGACTCTCAGTACAGGGCCTACTGGAAGCTCCAGGAGGATTGGCTACATCAGGAGGGGTGGCCTAATATGCAAAGGAGGTCCTGCTAGAATTCCTTACCGGGCTCTAAGTACAGGGCCTACTGGAAGCTCCAGGAGGATTGGCTACATCAGGGGGTGTGGCCTAATATGCAAAGGAGGTCCTGCTAGAATTCCCTACAGGGCTCTCAGTACAGGGCCTACTGGAAGCTCCAGGAGGACTGGGTACATCAGGGGTGTGTGGCCTAGGGTTGCCAATCCCCAGGTGGGGGCAGAGGATCCTCCGACTTGGAGGCCCGCTCCCTGCTTCGGGGTTATCAGAAAGCGGGGGGAAGGGAGGGAAACGTCTGCTGGGAACTCTATTATTCCCTATGGAGACTTATTCCCATAGGAAATAATGGCAAATTGATCCGGAGGTATCTGGGGCTCTGGAAGGCTGTTTTTGAGGGAGAGGCACCACATTTTCAGTATAGTACCCAGTGCCTCTCCCCAAAATACTACCCAAGTTTCAAAAAGGTTGGACCAGGGGGTCCAATTTTATGAGCCCCCCAAGAACTTGCCCCCATTCTTCATTATTTCCTATGGAAGGAAGGCATTTAAAAAGGTGTGTGGTCCCTTTAAATGTGATGGCCAGAACTCCCTTTGGAGTTCAATTATGCTTGTCACATCCTTGCTCCCGGCTCCACCCCCAATGTCTCCTAGCTCCACCCCCAAAGTCTCCAGGCTCCACCCGCATTGTCTCCTAGCTCCACCCCCATTGTCTCCTGGCTCCACCCCAATGTCTCCTGGCTCCACTCTTGACATTGGGGAGGGGCGGTGGCTCAGTGGCAGAGCATCTGCTTGGGAAGCAGAAGGTCCCAGGTTCAATCCCCGGCATCTCCAACTAAAAAGGGTCCAGGCAAGTAGGTGTGAAAAACTTCAGCTTGAGACCCTGGAGAGTCGCTGCCAGTCTGAGCAGACAATACTGACTTGGATGGACCCAGGGTCTGATTCAGTAGAAGGCAGCTTCAGATGCTCAGATGACTCCACCCCCAATTTCTCTTGGCTCCACCCTCAATGTCTCTTGGCTCCACCCCAATGTCTCCTGGCTCCACCCCCAAAGTCCCCAGATATTTCTTGAATTGGACTTGGCAACCCTATACACCACCATATTGTTAAGAGGGCATGCAGCAGTGTTCCCTTTAAGCTGAGTTTGTGTGAAATCAACCCCGTATGTGGGTGTACGGACAAGGTTTCAGTCCAGGGGCGCCTTTCAGATGAACATACCACTACCCACTTGAATATGCGTGTATATGTGTGTGTGCGCACGCACAGTCACACACAATTGCACACAAACACACACAAATGGAGGGAGGGAGGGACGGACGGACAGATGGGGTGACCAAACTGTGGCTCGGGAGCCGCATGTGCCTCTTTCGCAGATAATGTGTGGCTCTCAAAGCCCCCACTGCCCTGTTGGCCAGCTTGGAGAAGGCATTTGTCTTTTTAAATTGCTTCTCCAAGCCAGATGATAGCTTGGAGAATACATTGAAAGTTGCTTTCTTTCCACCTCTCCCTCCCCATCTATTTCCTTCCTTCCTATCTTGCAGCTCTCAAACATCTGATGTTCATGTCTTGTGGGTCTCAAACACACAATGTTTATTCTATGTGTGGCACTTACAGTAAGAGAGCCAGTGTGGTGTAGTGGTTATGTGTGCGGACTCTTACCTGGGAGAACCGGGTTTGATTCCCCACTCCTCCACTTGCAGCTGCTGGAGTGGCCTTGGGTCAGCCATAGCTCTGGCAGAGGTTGTCCTTGAAAGGGCAGCTGCTAGGAGAGCCCTCTCCAGCCCCACCCACCTCACAGGGTGTTTGTTGTGGGGGAGAAAGGGAAAGAAGATTGTAGACCGCTCTGAGACTCTGTCCTTGGAAGGGCAGCTGCTGGGAAAGCCCTCTCAGCCCCACGCACCTCACAGGGTGTCTGTTGTGGGGGAGGAAGGAAAAGAAGATTGTAGACCGCTCTGAGACTCCTTGGAAGGGCAGCTGCTGGGAGAGCCCTCTCAGCCCCACTCACCTCACAGGGTGTCTGTTTGTGGGGGGGGGGGAGGGAAAGGAGATTGCAGGCCGCTCTGAGACTCTGTCCTTGGAAGTGCAGCTGCTATGAGAGTCCTCTCAGGCCCCACCCACCTTACAGGGTGTCTGTTGTGGGGGAGGAAGGAAAAGAAGATTGTAGGCCGCTCTGAGACTCTGTCCTTGAAAGGGCAGCTGCTGGAGAGCCCTCTCAGCCCCATGCATCTCACAGGGTGTCTGTTGTGGGGGAGGAAGGAAAAGGAGATTGCAGGTCACTCTGAGACTCTGTCCTTGGAAGCGCAGCTGCTGTGAGAGTCCTCTCAGCCCCACCCACCTCACAGGGTGTCTGTTGTGGGGGGAGGAAGGGAAAGGAGATTGCAGGTTGCTCTGAGACTCTGTCCTTGGAAGCGCAGCTGCTGGGAGAGCCCTCTCCAGCCCCCACCCACCTCACAGGGTGTCTGTTGTGGGGGAGGAAGGGAAACGAGATTGTGAGCCGCCCTGAGACTTGGAGTGTAGGGCGGAATATAAATCCAATATCTTCTTCTTCTAAGCAAGTCTGGCCACCTCTGGATGGAGGGATAGATGGATAGACACTGCAGTCTTCTTCATGGGGTGCCATCGTACTGCCCAAGCCTAGGGGCCTGTAACCAGCAAGCCTCACTGGTTTCAACTGCGCTTGCCTGTGAGTAAACGCCCAGAAGGTTTTAGTCTAAGATTTTAGACCATTCCCATTGGTTCATCTGATCAACAGTTGAAGTAGGAACTGAACCATTCCATTTACAGCTGAGGTTATAAAACCCGGCCGCCCCTTAGCTCGCGTCCGAGTCGGTGGGATTGGGGGTCCTGATCCAGCCCAAGTTGATTTTGGATGCGGTGTCAGATAAACTGTAAAGCGCTGCTGTAACCGGAATCCGGAGGCAAACCCCGAATCTAGAAAAGAGCAAGAATCCAATGGCACCTTCGAGAGTAACCCAAGTGAAGGCGCTACGGGACTTTGCCTCTTTTCTAGAGCTACAGACAGACTAGCACGGCTACCCGTCTTGATCAAAGAAAAGGGCAACTAGAATGATTAAGGGGTTGGAACACTTTCCTCTGAAGAAAGGTTAATACGCTTGGGGCTCTTTAGCTTGGAGAAATGTCGACTGCGGGGTGACATGAGAGAGGTTGACAAGGTTATGCATGGGATGGAGAAGGTAGAGAAAGAAGTCCTTTTCTCACTTTCTCAGAATACGAGAACTCGTGGGCATTCGATGAAATTGCTGAGCAGTCAGGTTAGAACGGATCAAAGGGAAGTCCTTCTTCACCCAAAGGGTGATTAACGTGTGGAATTCACTGCCGCAGGAGGTGGTGGCGGCTACAGGCATAGCCAGCTTCAAGAGGGGATTGGATAAAAATATGGAGCAGAGGTCCATCAGTGGCTATTAGCCACAGTGTGTGTGTGTGTATTTTGGCCACTGTGTGACTGGATGGGCCATTGGCCTGATCCAACATGGCTTCTCTTATGTTCTTATGTTCTAAAGGCCAAATAGTGTCTTCAGGTGTTTTTAAAATTGTATCCTTTCATTGGGGAAAAAAAAAAGGTTTAGGTAGTCCCCTGTGCAAGCACCAGTCGTTTCCGACTCCAGGGTGACGTCACATCACGACGTTTTCACGGCAGACTTTTTTTACAGGGGCGGTTTGCCATGGCCTCCCCCAGTCATCTCCACTTGCCCCCTAGCAAGCTGGGTACTCATTTGACTGACCTCGGAAGGATGGAAGGCTGAGTCAATTTTGAGCCGGCTACCTGAAACCAGATTCCGCCGGGATTGAACTCAGGCTTGTGAGCAGAGAGTTCAGACTGCAGGACTGCAGCTTTACCACTGTGCGCCACCGGGCTGCGTTTTCATTGGCAAGGAAAGGAAAGGTCCCCTGTCCAAGTACCAGTCGTTTCCGACTCTGGGGTGACGTGATTTTTTATGGGGTGATTTGCCATTGCCTTCCCCAGTCTTTTACACTTCCCCCCCCTCCAGCAAGCTGGGGACTCCTTTGACCGACCTCGGAAGGATGGAAGGCTGAGTCAACCTTGGGCCAGCTACCTGAACCAGCTTTCGCTGGGATAGAACTCAGGTCGTGAGCAGAGAGTTCAGATCACAGTACTGCAGTACTGCTGATTTACCACTCTGCACCATGGGGCTGCTCATTCATTCATGGGCAAAACCACCCTGTAAAAAGTCTGCCAAGGAAACATCGCGACGTGACGTCATCCCTTGACCTGTTTATCCTTTCCTTTAATATTGTAAGCCGTCTGAAGTGCTGTAAGAGTTGATTTTTTAAAAAAAAAATCCATAAAATAATTAAAAAGGAGTTCCTCTGCCCCCCATTTCCCCTGAATGTCTTCTAGGGTTACCGTGAGAGTAATCCTCAAGAGGTCTACTCTGAATACTACCATAGTCTATTCCAGGGGTGCCCAAACTTGCTTAATGTAAGAGCTTGGAAGAATAAACGTCAGATGTTTAGGAGCCCCAAGACAGGAAGGAAGGAAGGGAGGAAGGAAGGAAGGAAGGAAGGAAGGAAGGAAGGAAGGAAGGAAGGAAGGAAGGAAGGAAGGAAGGAAGGGAGGGAGGGAGGGAGGGAGGGAGAGAAGGAGGGAGAGAAGGAGGGAGAGAAGGAGGGAGAGAAGGGAGAGGGAGGGAAGGAGAGATGAGGGGAAGGAAGGAAGGAAGGAAGGAAGGAAGGAAGGAAGGAAGGAAGGAAGGAAGGAAGGGAGGGAGGGAGGGAGGAGAGAGAGAGGAGAGAGGGAGGGAAGGAGAGATGGAGGGAGCGAAGGGAGGGAGGAAGGAAGGAAGGGAGGGAGGGAGGGAAGGAAGGGAGGGAGGGAGGGAGAGAGAGAGAAGGAGAGAGGGAGGGAAGGAGAGATGGAGGGAGGGAGGGAGGGAAGGGAGGGAGGGAGGGGAGAGGAGAGAGAAGGAGAGAGGGAGGGAAGGAGGAGAGATGGAGGGAGGGAAGGAAGGGAGGGAAGGAGGGAGAGAGAGAAGGAGAGAGGGAGAGAGGGAGGGAAGGAGAGATGGAGGGAGCGAAGGGAGGGAGGGAGGGAGGGAGGGAGGAAGGAAGGAAGGAAGGAAGGAAGGAAGGAAGGAAGGAAGGAAGGAAGGAAGGAAGGAAGGAAGGAAGGAAGGAAAATAGATGGGGAGGGAGGAAAAGTAGAAAGAAATCCACTTTAAAATGCATTCTCTAAGCGCCAGCTGGGGAAGTGATTTATAGAGACAAACTTCTTCTCCAAGCTGGGCTGATGGGGCGGTGGGGGGGGCTTCGAGAGCCACACAATATGTGTGAAAGGCACAATATGTGTCTCCTGAGCCACTGTTTGGCCAGCCCTGGTCTGTTCAATAGGGCTTACACCCTGGAAAATGTCTGCTCTAGGAGGGCGCTGTAAATACACCAGGGGAAACAAAGCTCCTACTATTCTGCTCGTCTGCCCCGCGAGGGCGGTGACTAGGGGGTCTGAGTTGGGGTGGGGAGCATTGCCTAGAAACAGGGGGGTGGGTGAGAACCCGCGATTCCAGGCATGCGATCTAGATTCTCGTGGAGTGAGGCTGATTCGGAGCATCCCGGAAAAAAACGACTCTGGGAAACGAATCTGGAGAAGCGAGGTTTGCAGCCGACAGAAATTCACATTTGTGATCCGTTTGGAATGAGAATTTCTCTCTGGAGGGGTGGGGGGAGGGGGAGGCGGGAGAGTTGGGGTCGCTGTTTTATTTTTTTGTTTGTTTGAGCAGGGGGGGAAAAACACAACCGGTTTTTTTTTTTTAACGATGATTGTAAGCCGCCTTGAGCCACACGAAAAAGGCGGACTATAAATGTTCTAGTAAATGAACAAGTCCATGAAGGAATACATTATATCTGGGGAGGGGTATTTAAAAAATCCCTCGAATCAGGGGTCATTTCGTTGAAAAAGAGGTGCCGGAGCTCATTAGCTTTTTCCTGTGGCCCTGACATCACCGGAAGGTGGACTAGATTACATCAGCTCCGCATCTACCCTAAAATGCTTCTTCAATTATAATTGCAGTAATAAAACCTTACTCCCATCATGCTTTTTTAAAATTACTTTTTCCTATACAGTCACAGTGGCATGATGAAGATTTCCATTTGTCTGCTTTAGATGTTTTGGTTATTTTCAAAAAAAATTTCTGGGGGAAAATGATTGGAAAATTTGTCAATAGTTCAGCCAAATTCTCGTGGACAATGTTTGTTTGTTTTCTTAGGGGGAGGGGGTAAGAAAAAAGAGCACAATAAAATGTAGAGGCTCCGAGGTCCCCTCCTGTGAGCTCCTGCCCCAAATGAGACCCGTTAGTAATAGAAGAAAGTAGGAGTCACGTTCACCTTGAAGACCAACCAAGTTTTATTCAGAAGAGAAGCTTTCGTGTGCTCCAAGCACACTTCTTCAGACGAGGAATCAGGTCCACTGAGCAGAGCTCCGTATAGCTGGTAGGCAGTGGTTTAGAATGAAAAGAGGTACAAATTTAAGCTTCAATGACAGAATTGTAACATTAATAAATTGAGCAGACCTTTGATCTGGGTAGCATGAGTGAGGAAAGCAATAAAACAGCAATATGAGAGCCAGTTTGGTGTAGTGGTGAAGTGTGCGGACTCTTATCTGGGAGAACCGGGTTTGATTCCCCACTCCTCCACTTGCACCTGCTGGGATGGCCTTGGGTCAGCCATAGCTCTGGCAGAGGTTGTCCTTGAAAGGGCAGCTACTGAGAGCTCTCTCAGCCCCACCTACCTCACAGGGTTTGATTCCCCACTCCTCCACTTGCACCTGCTGGGAATGGCCTGGGTCAGCCAGAGCTCTGGCAGAGGTTGTCCTTGGAAGGGCAGCTCCTGTGAGAGCCCTCTCCAGCCCCACCCACCTCACAGGGTGTCTGTTGTGAAGGAGGAAGGTAAAGGAGATTGTGAGCCGCTCTGAGACCTGTCCTTGGAAGGGCAGCTGCTGTGAGAGCTCTCTCAGCCCCACCCACCTCACAGGGTGTCCTGTTGTGGGGGAGGAAGGGAAAGGAGATTGTAGGCTGCTCTGAGACTCTGTTCTTGGAAGTGGCAGCTTTTGGGAGAGCCCTCTGGCAGCCCCACCCACCTCACAGGGTGTCTGTTGTGGGGGAGGATGGGAAAGGAGTTTGTAGGCCGCTCTGAGACCCCTGTCCTTGGAAGGGCAGCTGCTGTGAGAGCCCTCTCAGCCCCCACCCACCTCACAGGGTGTCTGTTGTGGGGAGGAAGGGAAAGGAGATTGTGAGCCACTCTGAGACTCTTCGGAGTGGAGGGCGGGATATAAATCCAATTTCTTCTTCTTCTATGTCAAAATGTGACCCAGGCTTATTTGTGGGGTCACATTTTGACATCTTGCTGTTTTATTCCTTTCTCACGCTCACGCCGCCCAGATCAAAGGTTTGCTCAATGAGTTACGGTAATTCTACTATTCTGTCACTGAAGCGGAAAGTTGTACCATTTTGCTTTCTAAACCATTTCCTGCCAGCTATACGGAGCTCGGCCCACTGCCTTGATTCTTCGTCCGATGAAGCGTGCTTAGAGAGCACACCCAAGCTTCCCTTCTGAATAAAACTTGGCTGGTCTTCAAGGTGAGGCTTGACTCCCTGCTTTGTTCGACTGCTTCAGACCAACACGGCTGCCCACTTGAATCTAAGTACATATGAACATACGAAGCTGCCTTATACTGAATCAGACCCTCCTGGGTCCATCAAAGTCAGTCTTGTCTACTCAGACAGGCCGTGGCTCTCCAGGGTCTCCAGCTGAGGTTTTTCACGCCTACATGCCTGCACCCTTTTGAGTTGGAGATGCCGGGGATTGAACCTGGGACCTTCTGCTCACCAAGCAGATGCTCTACCGTCCCTCCAAATAATATGACAAAATACTATTTAGGACAAGTCGCTGCCCCAAAGGATCCGGCCAGAATTCAGTGCGAGGCCGGTGGAAGAGGAGATCCAAGGAGGCTTACTCCCCGGGAAGCGTGCGTGGAGTTGGAACCCGATCCGCAGGAGCGAGTGAGAGGGGAGGGGAGGCGGCGGCGTCGCTGCGACGTGAGCCTCGCATCTTTCAGAACCGGCGGGGGCATTTAGTGGTAACCTCTCCACCAACGTTCCCTCTGAGCTGCGGACTCTTATAAGCAGAAAGCCTGCTTAGTGAGCGATTGCCACAAAAGCGGGGAGCTACTGCCTCAATCAGCGCGCTCCGGGGGGTCCTCCTTCCTGAGCTGAGACCAAAATGCGCGAAAGGAAAAGAGGAAAGGTCCCCGCGCGAGCACCAGTCGTTTCCGACTCTGGGGGCGACGTTGCTTTCACGACGTTTTCACCGCAGACTTTTTGACGGGGTGGTTTGCCAGGGCCTTCCCCAGTCTTTCACACTTTCTCCCCCACCCCACCACCCAGCAAGCTGGGGACCCCTTTGACCGACCTCGGAAGGATGGAAGGCTGAGTCAACCTGGAGCCGGCTACCTGAAAACCCAGCTTCCGCCGGGGATCGAACTCAGGTCTTAAGAACATGAGAGAAGCCATGTTGCATCAGGCCCAATGGCCCATCCAGACCAACACTCTGTGTCACACAGTGGCCAAATGTATCTATATGACATCTGAAGCTGCCTTATACTGAATCAGACCTTTGGTCCCATCAAAGTCAGTCTTGTCTTCTCAGACTGGCAGCGGCTCTCCAGGGTCTCAAGCTGAGGTTTTTTCACACCTATTTGCCTGGACCCTTTTTTAGTGGAGATGCCGGGGATTGAACCTGGGACCTTCTGCTTCCCAAGCAGATGCTCTACCACTGAGCCACCGTCCTCTCTCTGAATATATATATTCATACACACACCCATGAAAAGTTTGCACCAAGGAAGCGATCTTAACCGCAGACTGTCTGGCACTGTTGGGGCGTTGGCTCCAAGCCCGGCCCAGCCAAGGCAAGCGATCTGATTCTCTTGGATCGAAGTCGATTCGGAGCGCCCCCCCCCCCCCAATTGTCGTTAAGAGAACATAAGAACATAAGAGAAGCCATGTTGGATCAGGCCAATGGCCCATCCAGTCCAACACTCTTGGGTCACACAGTGGCAAAAAAATTTATATATACACACACACTGTGGCTAATAGCCACTGATGGACCTCTGCTCCATATTTTTGTCTAAACCCCTCTTGAAGGTGGCCATGCTTGTGCCGCCACCACCTCCTGTGGCAGTGAATTCCACATGTTAATCACCCTTTGGGTGAAGAAGGACTTCCTTTGATCTGTTTTAACCTGGCTGCTCAGCAATTTCATTGAATGCCCACGAGTTCTCGTATTGTGAGAAAGGGAGAAAAGTACTTCTTTCTCTACTTTCTCCATCCCATGCATTATCTTGTAAACCTCTCTCATGTCACCCCGCAGTCGACGTTTCTCCAAGCTAAAGAGCCCCAAGCGTTTCAACCTTTCTTCATAGGGAAAGTGTTTCAGCCCTTTAATCATTCTAGTTGCCCCTTTTCTGGACTTTCTCCAATGCTATAATATCCTTTTTACCCTCATTCCGAGCGCCCGGGGAGAATCGCAGAAGTAGCCCTAGATTCTCAGAGCAAAACTCAGTTCCTACCAAGAGGGGGTGTGGGGGGTGGGAGGGGTTAGGAGCTAGTGTGAGCTAGTGTGAGCTAGCTCTCCTTTTTTTTAGCCTCACACATTCGGATCTGGATTCGAATCTTACTTTGGGGACGCGAGTTGTTGTTGGAGCCGCTGTCAAAGGAAGGGGGGATTCATTTTGGAAACCGCTTCGGTTAAGAGAACGGGGGTTTTGCAAAGATCTCCGGGGTTTTTTGGGGGGGAGGGGTGCTATTCGAGATTGTTAGGCTATTATTGGAACCCCAGCATCACCACCGGTTTCAGCCAAGAGCGCGGCGATCCGACGCCCGTTTTACTCGGAAGTAAACCCCCCCCTCTCCTTTCTCTGCGTCAACCTCGAGCCGACTACCTGAAAACGCAGCTTCCGCCGGGGATCGAACTCTGGTCTTACGAACATAAGAGAAGCCATGTTGGATCAGGCCAATGGCCCCTCCAGCGGCACCTTTCTCGCGGTAGACGCTTTGTGGGTGCGTTCACACGGCACCAGATCACGTGTTTCGCAGCTGGATTTTTGCTCTTCGCCCCCCAGTAAAAATCCAGTCGCAAAGCACGTTATTTCGTGTTGTCTGCACGCGCCCTTGGAGAGTCTGGGCGAGGGGGAATCGCTCTTTAAGAGGTCACCCCCCCCCCCCCCAAGATTTTGCTGGCCTCGAACGCGTCACCGGGGCTCCGATCTCGCTTCCGAAATGCAACCCGGGCTTCACGACGCGATCCCGGCTTTCTCACTCCCATTGGCAGGGCGTGGGTGGGGTGCGCGCCTTACCCAGGAGTCCAAGACGCGCGTAGGATCGGGCGTCCTAAAAAAAAAACCTGTGCAATTCCCCACCACACACAACACACACACACACAAACACACACCTGCTTCCGCCACCCCCACCCCCCCAAACCCCCTAGGTCGACGGTCCTTGCCCGGGGGCGTCTTTTGCAGAAGAAATCCGTCGATTTGCAAAGCGGCGGAGCCCGGGGAAGAATTTCGCTCGCGTCTCCCCGGTGAAATGGGCCATATGTTTAAAAAATGGTGCATTGGAAAGGGGGGACGTGGCTGCCCCCAGGGCACAGGTAAGGGGGGGCTGCTTTAACCCCCCCCCCCCAGCCCGAGCCTTGAAGCTACCCCATTAGGGTTAATAGCCCCCGCCTGACCCACCCACCCCCCTGATTAATTGACTCCCGGTTTGGATAGAGACCCTGCGTAATCTTTTCCCCCTCCAACACTGAAAATCGGGGGTTGTCTTTTTTTTTTCAATTAAAGGCGGCCTTCCCATTCGCCTAATGACAATGCATTATATTCTCTCCCCACACAACACACACACACACCCTCCGCTCTTCCCTCTCTCTGTCTCCCCCCCCCTTTCAAAACAATGGGAAATCCGACGTTTTCATTAGACACGATTAGAGAGAGAGTGGGGGGGGGGAGAGAGAGGGAGGAGGGGGGATTTTGAACTAAATTCTGGCCCCGCTTCTGTATCATTAAAGCTTTTAAATAAATTGGGATTTCATACGGGGAGTCTGGAAAAAAACGGGGGCGGGTGGGGGGCTGTGGGGAGGGGGGGTCAGAGCGGTCCCCTTCGGATTAAGAGGGTCAGAAATATGTATCTAGGGTGCGTTGGAGGAAGATCTCCCTTCCAAACGGCCTTAAGAGACTGAAGGGGGGGGGGGGCAGCAAAATGATTAAATTTAAGTTCAATCCGCTCTGCGTTGCAATTACTCGAGTCAACTTTCTTTCTTTCTTTCTTTTCTTTCTTCTTTCTTTCTTTCTTTCTTTCTTTCTTTCTTTCTTTCTCTCTCTCTCTTTCTCTCTCTTTCTCTCTTTCTTCTCTCTCTTTCTCTCTCTTTCTTTCTCTCTCTTTCTCTCTCTTCTTTCTTCTCTCTCTTTCTCTCTCTT